>NW_023270777.1:3545315-3555106 GCF_011800145.1 Mirounga leonina | reverse complement strand
AGGAAAGAGGAGGAAGGGGAGGAGGAGGAGGGAGGAAGAGTGAGAAGTGAGGAGGAGGAGGGGGAGAGATGAGGAGGGGGGCGGAGGCAGTGGAGGGAGGAGGAAGGAGGAAGAGGGAAGAAGGGAGGACCGTCAGGAGGAGGACTGGAGCATGCTCAGTGCAGGTGAGAGTAGCACATAAAGAAAGAAAGGGTCAGTGTCTTCAGAGAAAATCAGGTTCAGATCCGAAGGGTTCCCATGTCTCTCGTATGTGTGTCCGGCCTCTAGGGGGAAGCCCGGTGGGAACCCCCTCACCCAGAGGTGGTGCTGGGAGAGGACAAATGTTGGGCACTAAGGGGTGTCCAAGAACCTGATTTTTCTCTACTCCCCAAAACGGGGTGAGGAGGACTGGCCACCAAGAAGAGAAACTTGGAAGCTGGCCAAGGCTGCTGGGGTGTTCCCGAATGGAGGGGAGCTGATGCAAGGTGGCAGACCGGCAGGGTGGGGCTCAGGGAAGCCAGGCAGGAGGAGGAGCGGAGGGGGACTGACCCGAGGGGGACTGGTCGTCAAGTGAACTCAGAGCTGTGAGTAACGGGAGATGGGGAATAAAAGGTCCAAAGACATGGTGTCAGAGAGCCCTATGGAAGAAGCTTCTAACCATCATCATCATCATCATCATCATCATCATTTCATTTGCATGGAGCAACATCACCTTTTTTGCTGTACAGTTCTATGGGTTTTATCGCACATGTAGATTCCTGTAACCACCACCCCAATCAGGATATAAAACATTCCAACTCTCCCAAGAAGTCCCTTGTGTTCCTCTGTGGTCAGCACCCCCACCCCAACTCCTGGTGACCACGGATCTATTCTGTCCCTCTAGCTTCACCTTCTCAGAACGTCGTATTCTGGGACTGTACGGTATGTACGATGTATGGATGTACCATACGGAGTCTTTGGGACTGGCCTCCTTTACTCAGCCAAATACATCTGAGATGTGTCCAGGCTGCTGTGTCAATTAATCGGTCTTTCATTTTCATTGCCCAGTAGTGCTCCCTGGTACACAGACTACAAGGTTTTTATGGCAGATCTATGTTTAATTTTATAAGAAACTGCAAAACGGTTTTCCAGAATGGCTGTGCCATTTTGAATTCCCACCAGTGGTGTATGAGTGGTCTAGTTATTACACATCCTCACCGATGCTTGGAATTGTCAGTACTTTGTATTTTTGACATTCTAATAGGTGTGCAATGATATCTCATGGTTTTAATCTGTATTTCTCTAGTGACTAATGATGGTTCATATATTAAATTGCCATCTGTGCATCTTTGGTAAGTACCTGTTCAAGTATGTCGCCCATTTCTAACTGAGTAGTCTGTTTTCTTATTGTTGAGTTTTGAGAGTTCTTTACATATTGTGAATCACGTCCTTTGTTGGGTATGTGATATGCAAACATTTTCTCCCCTCTGTGGCACGTCTCATAGAAGGAGCATCTTAAAAAGTAAGCCAGATGCATCACTCAAGTCTCTCCTCTCCTGACTGCCCCCCCCCAACCATGACTTCCACTGCTGTTGGAATGGGATCCTCCTCCTGTCCACGCTCCCAGGAGCTGGCCCTGCCCCTGCCTCAGCTCCCTTTCCTGCTTCCGGATGCTGGTACTGCACATTCCTCAGCTTCCTCTTGCTCCTCACATCACAGGTGTCGCCTCAAATGTTCTGTCCTCAGAGAGGTCATCCCTGGCCACCTAGCAGAGCGGCTCCCCACCTGCCACGTCACACTCTCCTACCACCCTGTGTATTTCCTCTACGTGACTCACAGTCCATATAATCTTCTAGTTACTTTTTCTCCTTTGTTTACCATCGACCTCCCTCCAGGAAGTGAGCTCCAAGGGAGCCTGTCTGCCTTGGTCACCACTGTAACCACCCCTCTCCTGCATGCAGCAGGTGCTAAATGATCACTTGGGCAGTCAGTGCACAAACTCAGGCCAAATCCCCTCCCTGGAGGGAAGAAGTGGGGCAGCAGGAAAGATAATCCCCTCACATCCTAGATCATCAGCAACCTCCATGCGGAACACTCCCCACTCCTAAATTCTGCATGCTCCCGAGGGAGCGAGGATAATTTACTTCCGTAAATTATGCACAAACCGCATCTCAGCTGTCTGTCTGTGTCCACCTCCTCCGCAGCTATGCTTTCCTTTCTCCCAGCAGTTGCTAACAAGGCACAAAAGAATAAATGTTTCAAGTTGCACTACCTCGCCTCTCCCCTGCCACCTTCAGATCAAGGTGCAGACAGCAGGAAGTAGAAGGGGAGGGGAGCCCCGTAATCCCAAGCTGGGTTATTTGACCCTCCGTGATCTAGTTAACCATAGCCTTCCTGCACCTGATTTACAGCTGAGGCGAAAGGCATGGGTCCTACAGATGGTTCCCAGAGAGAGACTGAGATGGGGAGAGACAGTGTGTGTGTGTGTGTGTGTGTGTGTGTGTGTGTGTGTCTACACGCGCAGGCTCGGGGCAGGTGAGCAGGGGCCGGACAGCACCACAGTGGGGAGGCACCAGAGCACCTGGGTCCCGTGTACCAGGGCAGTGGGGACCAGCTTGGAACTTGCATCCCTCTCCCCGCCCCAGGCCGGTCAGGAGCTCCTGGGAGGCTGCCGGACCTTTCTTAGTGGCACTTTTAGATGTACTTTTTTTTTTTTTAAGATTTTATTTATTTGACAGAGAGAGACACAGTGAGAGAGGGAACACAAGCAGGGGGAGAGGGAGAAGCAGGCTTCCCGCTGAGCAGGGAGCCCAATGAGGGGCTCGATCCCAGAACTCTGGGATCATGACCTGAGCCGAAGGCAGACGCTTACACGACTGAGCCACCCAGGCACCCCTTTAGATGTACTTTTGCATGCACACAGCCCGTCCCCACCTCTCCACTCAGCGTTTCCACAAGCAGCTGCTGGGCACTCATCTCTGCTGTTCAACTCGTGTGTCATTTTTGCTCCCAAAGCAAAATCCTTTGGCGATAAACCCTTTATGGAGAGTGTGCAACAACATTAGGGCAAACACCGGGGCTGAGCCCTTCCAGTGACAGGGGCCGGTTCCCCCACGTGCCACCACTCACTGAAGGAACTAAGGCAACCAGTCTCTGCTCCGTGCACATGCGGCCAATGGCAGGGGGCTCTGGTTACTGGATCTTCTACTTGGACAAAGAATCCTAAACGCTAACAGGTATGGAGTGCATGCCCTGTGTACCTGGGACCTCTTCTACACCATCTCATGTACTCGACACCCCCAAGTAAAATGCCCTCCATTAACTAGGGGCAGCTCAGAGATCCGAGGGCTTTTCTGCTCAAGAGGAGGGCCCTGGAGACCCCCCAGGAATGTCCGTGTGGAAACGGGTTGAGAGTGGGTGACACCTGGGGGGTGGGGAGAGGCAACTGGCTGGGGTGCCAGGGAAATGAGACACAGAGCTGAGCCTGAAAGACCCCGTTTTAGAAGCAGGGCACATGTGTGGGTCATGGGAGCAGGGGACTCTCTTGACTTGTAAAGACCCCAGAACAACGTCACCTGCACCCAATTTCCCGGCTCTGCCCACTCTTCCAAGCTCCAGGGTCACAAACTTCACCGACACAGGACATTGTCCCGTTGTTATCAGGGACCCGTAAAATTCTGAAGATTTAAAAAGAGCACGCAGGACGTGGAATGTGGAAGCTGGCCGGGACTCAGAGACCATAAATCTGAACACGATTTCACAGATGAGGATACTGAGGTCTAGCGAGGTCACATGACTTGCCTGATGCTCCACAGGCTTTGAACCTGGAGCCAAATCCGGAGATCGGGGTCTGTGACCCCCACAGTCCCCAGGGAGCAGGGGAAGGATGTGGCAACGGAGACCACAGATGGAGCTGGCTCTTCCGTGGGGGAATTTCCTCTCCTTCCGACTTTCCCTCTCCCCCGTGAGTGCTGGGCCAGATCGGCCCCCTGACAGAGCCCACTCCTTGTGTTGTGGGCTCTACCCTCTAAGCTGGGAGCTGATGCAGCCACTGAGTGCCTTCCTCCCTAAGATGGCCATGCTTTTCCCTGCACTCCCAACATGATCACAGACCAGAAGTAAATGTCACATGGGACCCACAGAACAAAGGGCACTCCTGAGGTTTTTAGGCTTTAGTAGGCTCCTTGGACATCATCTTAGAGTCAGGAAGCAGTGTGGGATCCCAGGTTCCTAGCTGCGGTGTGACTAAACCCTCAAATGAGAGGGAGACAAACCATGAGAAACTCTTAACTCTAGGAAACAAACTGAGGATTGCTGGAGCGGGGGGGGGGGATGGGGTAACTGGGTGATGGGCACTAAGGAGGGCACGTGATGTGATGAGCACTGGGTTTGGCTTTTTTTTAAAAAAAAAGGTTTTATTTATTTGACAGAAAGAGAGCAAGCACAAGCACGGGGAGCGGCAAGCAGAGGGAGAAGGAGAAGCAGGCTCCCCACGGAGCAGGGAGCCCAATGCGGGGCTCGATCCCAGGACCCTGGGATCATGACCTGAGCCAAAGGCAGATGCCTAATTGACTGAGCCATCCAGGCGCCCCAAGCACTGGGTTTTATAAACAACTGATGGATTACTGAACTCTACATCTGAAATTAATGACGTACTATATGTTGGCTAATTGAATTTAAATTAAAAAAATAACATTGGAATTAAAAGGAACTTCAAAAATTAAAAAAAAATAAACCCTCAAATGATCCAATCTAGCTTGCACGCATGCAAGCATGTGCGTGCACGCACACACACACACACACACACAATCTAGCTGTGATAACCATTCAATCCTATGCCTTCCTCTGGACACGAGATCATCAGGATGCACCAGTTAAGCTCCCAGCCGGCAAAATATAATTAAAAAAAAAAAAATTTAAACAGGGGCGCCTGGGTGGCTCAGTCGTTAAGTGTCTGCCTCCGGCTTAGGTCATGATCCCCCCAGGTCCTGGGATCGAGCCCCATGTCCAGCTCTCTGCTCAGCGGGAAGCCTGCTTCTCCCTCTCCCACTCCCCCTGCTTGTGTTCCCTTTCTCACTGCCAAATAAATAAATAAAACCTTAAAAAGAAAAAAATTTTTAAACAATCCCGTCCCACCCAATTTCCATCAAGAGAGCCTTAAAAAAACATTTAAATTCATTGACAATAAATCCCCCCCGCCCCCCCTCCTCATCACCTGCACTCCTTATTCCCCAAGTGCTGGGGTCTCATCTGGACTCATTCATTGAAACGGAATCTCTTGGGGGTGTCAGCTTTTCAAATCTCCAGGAGATTCCCAAGGGCAGCCAAGGGCGAGAACCGGTTAGAGAGAAATAGACCGAGGATGCCCTTTAGTGAAGGTCGAGAATCGAGGTGGAGAAAGACACGGGGAGCCCCACACAGTGGTCAGGGGGCCCGAGGGGGCGCCCTGAGGTGTCCACTTCCTCCCTGAGCTCTGACAGAGCTGCTGGAAGAAACAGGGGGTGGCTGGGAGCCTCGGGCGTGCACTGGCCAAGACAGCCAGGACCAGTGCCTGCCTCTGCCGGCCACCGCCTGCATCTTCCGAGCACCCAGACACCTTCTTGGCGGCCTGCATTTCGGCCATGCTGACCGTGGCCTTGAAGGGGTGGGGGTGCCGGATGCAGCGGTTAATTTCTTAACTCTCATCGCGATTCGGTTCACGGGAGACTCCCGGAATGTCTTTATCCATCACAGATGGTTTGGGAAGATGATAAATTAATATCGTTCAGATAGAGACATGGCTGGAATGATCAAATAGCACCATCTTCTTCGCGGGCCCCAAAGAGAAAAAGAGCCCCCGAGTCCATAAAGAAGACAAATGGTAAACAAAACCGCCTATCTTTTGACAGATTCCAGGACGAGTATCGCTCACCAACCATTCTGCGGAGAAAAGGGAGAGATTCATCTCATCGGACTTTGTATAGGACAACAGCCCGCGCCATAATGAGGCCTTCCCAGTGCTGGGAAATCGCGCTGAATAGGCGCGGGCTGCAGCCGCCTGCGTCCCCGGGCACGTTTATTACAGCCCTTTGTATGCACCAGCCCGGCCAGCCCCGGGTTGGTTCTAAACCAGGGGAGGGGAGAAAGAACCCAACGAATTTGTTGCTATGAAACTTCCCCAATAACGTTTGGAATCCGATGCCCTTGCTCCAAGCTGTTCTTGTCTGGGTCCACCCCTGCTCTAAATTGAGCAAGGTCGGGAGCCCAGCCAATCGCCAGCAGGGCCTGGGTGGCCTCAGCCCCCTGCCTGGGGCTCCTCCCCAGGCCCTGGGAAGTCAAGGGTAAAGAGGGCCCCAGTGGCCATTCCCAAGCACCCTCAGGTCAACTGCCAACTTGAGTCAAGATCCTCTGCCAGTTGTCCCAGTTCCCCAGTGAAATGTCTCTGAAACAGAGCAAAGAAGGACATAACCGAAGGCTACAATGGGGCTCTCCCGAGGTCAGCCCCAGGAGGCCGGGGCCTGGGGTGGCTGCATGCCTAGGGGACTGCAGAAGCCTCTGAGCGCAACCCACCAGAGATCAAAATGCTGGGGCCAAATGCTTCCAGCAAAGGAGATGTTTCCTGAAACAGACCCACCCTGAAGACAAGGCAAACGGACGGACTCCGTGGGGGTGGGGTGGGGACAGAGAGACTCCCATCTGAAGACCTCAAGGGTATACAGCCCTCTCTGCTGGCGTCTGACCTCCTACAGGTGGTCTCCCCCTGCCCCCCAACATCTCAGGGTCTCCATTTGGTGGGAAATGTCCCATGGGGAAACAGAGGATTCAGAGTTCCCACTCGCCCCGAGGGGTTTGACACCAGAAAAAAAGAGAGCACAGGGGAAAGATCTAGAACCTTCTGCACCGAAGGCAGGACCGTTCAGGTCACGTTCCTCTTGCTCACCAATGAGAGAACAGATCGTTCAGGCACTGTCTTTCCTCGCCAATCAGGACGCAGGACCCGCCAGGTAGGGTCTTTCCTCGCCAATCAGGACGCAGGACCCGCCAGGTAGGGTCTTTCCTCGCCAATCAGGTGGTAGGATCCTTGAGGCCCTGTCCTTCCCCGCCAGGCAGGAGGTACCGCCGAGGCCCGCCCCCACCTGCCATGTTTCCCTGGCAGGGCACGCAGGCATCCTTCCACGCAGAATCTGTCCTCACATTTCTCTCTTCCTCGGGCCCTTCCCTCAGGGTCCCACCAAGGCTGGGGGCAGCTGCTGTCCAAGGCTCCGAGGGACGACAGAGCCACCAAGGCCAGCCACAGGGTTTGAAGTAAGAAGGCAGGGGCACACCCTCGTCTGCCTGCGCCTGTCCCGCCTGGAAACCAGCAGAGTGGGAAAGCCCCAGAGGACAATCTGCAGGTTCCTAGGACCCGGTGGCTTCCTGACATCTCAGCCTGAGCCAGGAGAGGCCACAGGTGGCTCTTGCGTCATTCTGCATACAACAGAGGAGAGGGAGGGGAGGCAAAGGGCAAGAGGACCAGGCTCTGCTCCCTCCAGCCTCTCCAGGGGACGTGCCTTTCCTGCTGTGACGGCGCATGACCACTGCCCTTCCACGCCCAGCCGAGACCCCCTCAACCATGGACACAGGGCTGCCCACCTGAGTGGCCCCTGCTAATTAAAATTCCCTTGCCAAATCCCCAAGAAAGCTATGTGCAACCCGTTGTTTGCAACTCCTTGGCTTTGATTTCTCTGTAAAGGGAAGACAACAGGCGAAGAAGGGGCTGGATACTTTCCAAGTACGGTCTCTGAAAACCCAAAGCCCTCTCTCTCTCCCCAGTCATGCTCCTGCTCATGCCTTCCTGCCACCAGAGGCGTTTCTGGGTCCCTTGGCTCAGGCCACCTTGAGATCGGTTGGTCGGTTCCTGCTCCAAGTCTCCCTGGGGGAGTCTCACCTTGATTCTCTGGTTTGGGATGTGGAAATCGCCCGGGCTACCTTTAGGAGTAAACTTCTCTCGACAACCACCAGAGGCAGCCTTAAGTCCACAGATCTGGGAGGACAGCTCTGTTTGTGTCTGGGGAACCACCCGATTCATCCCTGTTCCTGTGGCACCGAAGGGATTCCTCCCAGAGGAGACAGGCTGGGAACCTGTTTCGTTCTGGAGAAAAGTATTCTCCACCAGCAGGGCCGGCTTCATGGGCCCGATGCTCGGAAGGGCAGGCGCTTGGTGGAAGCTCTGCTTGCTGCCATTTATAGTTTTTTTTTTTTTTAAGATTTTATTTATTTGCGAGAGAGAGAATGAGAGACAGAGAGCATGAGAGGGAGGAGGGTCAGAGGGAGAAGCAGACTTCCTGCTGAGCAGGGAGCCCGATGCAGGACTCAATCCCGGGACTCCGGGATCATGACCTGAGCCGAACGAAGGCAGTCGCTTAACCAACTGAGCCACCCAGGCGCCCCTGCTTGCTGCCATTTAAAAATTCTTAGCAATTTCTGAGCAAGAAGGCCCGTGTTTTCATTTTGCACTGAGCCCCACGAGTCCTGTAGGCGGTGGTACCCACGAGTGCCCGACATCTTGCAGATTTCCTGATAAGAAGATACTCTGGCTTCATCCAAAGGCTAGGCAGTGCCCACCGACCGGTCTCTGGACTGCAGCTCCTCATCTGAGCCTGAGCCTGACAAGGCCTGGGTCTTGCCCGTGTCAGGGTCTACACGGGTCTGTGTCAGGACCCCGATCATGCTGGATGGTGGCCCCAGGAGCCCTCGCAGAGAAATCTTCTTGGGGAGCCATGCTAACGGCAAGCCCTGCCTCTAGGCCTCAAGGTTTAGACACGGACAGCCCCGGTTCCTGGAATTCCCAAAAGCAAATGTGGGGTGGGAGGCCCCCAGGTCTCCCCCCCACAGCAGCACTGAGTTGCCTGGCATTTCAACAGCTCCTCTGAGTCACCTGACCATCGCTTCATTTTTGTGAGGGGAGCGGGGGAAACACAGCAGCGGAAAAGTGAAAACATTCGTGCTCGCTCCAGCAAACGAAACGAGTCTCCGGTCTCCCTTTAATTTTTTTTTTTTTTTTTTGTCCTCAGAAGGAGAGCTCTGTGCAGGTGGATTAAATGTTCCTTCTGAGACCCTGCCCCCAGAGCCGCCGACCTCACCGGGACCGTGACCGTGCGAGTCTTTGTGAGTGCCGGGGGCGGGGGGACGGGGCGGGGGCGGGGGGCGCGCACACATCCAGAGAAATAGGTCTGCGTGGTCTGGGTAAGAGAGGGCCCTTTGTGCCGCCGGTAAGCCCGGTGAACATGACCCCCGCCCTGGGGTATCCAGCACACCTGTGCATGCGGAGAGCAGCCGGCCGGGGGCGGGGGCCCCGCACGCGCGCACGGATCACGCCTTGGCCTTTCTTCTCCTTGAGGCCGGGGCTCCATCGCCCCTTTGTTTCGGCTTATGCCCCCACACACCGGGGCGGCCGTGCGGTGCCGGTCAAGGCCGGGTGCATGGGGACGCAAGGCAAAGCGGGAGCACAGAGGGGAGGACAGGAGGACGGGGTTCGCGGGGCCCCGCCCCTGCCTACCTTTGCAGGCCTTGCGGTGGGTGACGGGCTTGCCCATGTCGCGGTAGTAGCCCTCCTTGCAGTAATGGCAGTGGCGGCCCGCCGTGTTGTGGCGGCAGTTGAGACAGACTCCCCCGCTCTTGCGCCCCGACAGCTTGTACAGCTCCATGTTGAAGCGGCAGCGCCGGGCATGCAGGTTGCAGTTACAGGCTGCGGGAGGCAGGGAGAGACGTGAGGCCGCGGCAAGGGAGGGACGGTCCCCAGCCTCCCCCCAGCCTGCTGCAGGACCACAGGAGAGACTGTCCCCAGCTTCCCCCATGTCCACTGCTGGACCCCA
>NW_023270777.1:3529332-3545305 GCF_011800145.1 Mirounga leonina | reverse complement strand
CCAGCTCCACTGCTGGACCCCAGGAGAGACTGTCCCCAGCTTCCCCCTATGTCCACTGCTGGATCGCAGTCCTTCCCCGGGAGCTTCTCCTTGGCTCCCCTGTCTGCACTCAGAAGCACCTACTAGCCACCCAGCAGCCAAGGGCTCTGCTTCCCTCTCATAGGGAGACTGTTCATTTCCATCCCCCAAGCTGCCGGCCCGCACGCCCCATCACACACACACACACACACACACACACACACACACACACACACCCCTTAAAGTTGGGAGGTGGGGCTGGCATCCTCCTTTTGCCCCAATCCTGCTTGCGAGGCACCCAGTGGTGTTCCTCCCCCCATTCATATGCAGAGGCCCTAACCCAGCAGCTGTGAACAGGCCTGTGTTTGGGGACATGGCCTTTACAGAGCTGATTACATCAAAATGAGGCTCTGGGGGTGGGCCCTCCTCCAATCTGACTGGAGTCCTTATAAGAAGAGGCAGTTTGCACACACAGGGGCGCACACACACAGAGGAGAGGTGGTCTGCAAGCCAAGCAGAGAGGCCCTGGGAGAAGCCAACCCTGCTGACACCTTGACCTTGGACTCCCAGCTCCAGAACCGTGAGAAAGACATGTGTGTTGGTTAAGCCCCCAGCTTGAGGTTTTCGGTGACAGCAGCCTGAGCAGACTCCTGCATGGTTTCCAGGGCTTTCTGCTCTGCGCCAGCACACTGCCCCCTCCCTTGAGCTTGGCCACCAGGCTGTCTTCTCCTGCGGCCGCTCCACAAGCCACCGAGGGCTCAGGGGCAAGCTGCACCAGCTTCCATGCCACCTTCTCCTCGGGCATCCTCCTCATCTGCTTTCCCTCCTGCCCAGCCCTGCTTCCCTTCCCACGGCCACCGGCACCAGAGCGGGAGTTCTGGGCTCCAATCTGAGGATGTCCATCACCAGCTGAAAGTCTTTCAACGGCCCTCCCGTTTGTTCCTCTGGGTAAAATCTTAAGTCGGTTGTCACACGCTCAGGGCTCCAAATAAGCTGGTCCTGCTTCTCTCCACACCCTCTCCTTAGCTCTGCTCACCGCCCCCCCTCCCTTGCTCTGATGCTTGAGAGGTCCCCAGCTCTTTTCAGCTTCTAGAACATGCCATGCATACGTGAGGACCCCTCACCTGCCCCCTCCATGGCTTGTGAGACAGTCTCCTCCCCAGACCCCTGCTCATCTGCTTGCATCCTTCTCATCCTCCATGCCTTGGTGTCAAATATTGGTCCTGACCCACCTTCCTTCCACCCCCCCACCCCCACCCCAGGCATCCCGCGCGGCCCCCTCAGACCACCCCGTGTTGCCCATGACCTGCTTCTGTGGGCTCCGACCTCTAGGATAACTCCAGCTTCCATCTGGTCTACTCTTGCTCCCTCTTCAACATGCTTCGCCTGCTTTTGTGCTAAGTTTGTTTCAAATCGCATTTTATGTAATGTCTAAAGAAATGCTTAGTGCCAGACACTTGATAAACAAAAGCAGAAAAGAGAGGAAAAAAACGCACTCAGATTTGCAGCAACCACTGTTAACACAGGGGTCGTCCCTTGCAGGCTTTAATTAACGTTTGCTCAGCTGTGGAGCTCCGTCATTCTTTCCTACGGACGTGGATCATACTCGTGCATCTCCCTCCGTGGCCTATTTTCCCAGGATGATGAACATCTTTTAATGCCAGATACTGTTCTGCATGATTGTGAAAGGCTGTCTAGTCTCCCCTGAATGTGTGTGTGCAATGGGCTCTTTGGAATCCCCAGTGGGTGCATTTCAAAGCCGGGCCTCCCCAGGGGCTGGGCAGTTAAGTTGTTTTGGGTTTGCCACCATTACAAACACCAACGGTAACCACCTTTGGACCTGCGCATTTGTGCTCTGCTCTGATGGCCTGCCTGGGGTAACTTCTGGATCCGCGTATGTTTAACTCAGGATCCAAACTGCCGAACTGCCCTGGAGAAAGGCAGTCCTAGCTTCCAGGCCCTCCCAGCAGAATCTGAGAGCTACTGTCTCACCACATCCTCGAAGAAAACAACAGGACCCATTTGCTATCAGTACTCTTTATTTTTCATCTCTGCCAATTCGTCTGGAAAACACACACACACACGATTTTAATTTGTGTGTCTTTGGTTACCATGAGGTTGGACATTTCCCCATGTGTTTGTTTTTCTTTATATATTTTTGTGTGTGTGTGCATTGCCTGTTCATGCCATTTGCCCACTTTTCAAATAAGGTGGGTTTTTTTTTTTTCTTACAACGTCTAATGCTCTTATAAATGATGGATTAAAAACTATGTGTCTTTTCTACCACACAAGCTGCACAAATTTGTACCAGCTCCGTATTCATTTATTACTTTTGTGATTAAAAATTATACATTTGCCTCTTTAACTTTTCTCTCTGACGTTACAAGTTTCTTTAGATGTTCTTGCTAGAGGCATGCCCATTAGTCATTCAGCTGACAAGCAGAGAAGAACGGGGCTTAAGGGCAGGCACTGTGGGGGCCACAGGAGGAAAGGTTCAGTTCACACCTGAGTCTGGAAACAACTGGAAGGTAAATTAGGCCACAGAATGATTCCTGAGAGCCTCACCAAGGGTCTCTCAGCACCTCCAGCCTCTGGCTCAGCCTCACCTGTCCACTAGCACAAGGGACTGTCACACAAACATATGCACATCCACTGTCCGTTTGGACTCACTCAGCCAGATGAGGATGCTGCGGGCCGCTCAGGGTTAAGTGACCCACCAGCCCAGGACTGCCAAGGCAGTAAATAGGGGGCCCAGGACTAGAACCCAGGTCTTCTGGCTCCTGGCCCACTACCCTAGAGGAAGGAACCCACATCCCTGGAAGGAACAGTGGGGACTACAGCACAGAATCTGGACCTTTCCTACTGGCATAGAAGTCACAGGGCCTGGCACACCTGCCTAGGGACAGGGATCTGGGAAGATCACTCAAGTCTGGCTTCCTTAAGGCTCTCTTGTATCGGGAAAAGCCTCACTAGTAGCATCTTCTGGTCTTTCTTGGAGGCAGATGCTCACCCTGTGTCCTCCTCTGTAAAGACAGTGCCAGGTGTCCCCCAAGCTCCCAATGGGGCTACCTGACCTCTGAGCCCCTCCAGGGAGCTCAGCGCCCCCCCCTTCCCCATCCCAAGGGGAACCCCTGGGTGATATCTCTCTTCCATATGCACCTTACACCAACAAAAGTTCTTCCCAAACAACCGGTCACACAAAAGAAAGCTCAGAGGCCAAACTTCAAAAGGCAGGGCTCCCCTCCCTCCCACCTCCTCTTGGAGCTGTCAGGGGACATCAAGTGGCAATTGCCCATGCTCAGGCTTCTGCAAAGTATTTTACAGCTTGTTTTCTTTTCTCTGTGTTTTATTTTCTCTACACAAATGGAAAAATGCATCAGGCAAAGCAGCCCCCATCTGGGTCCCTCGGCTCCACACAGAGATGTCACCCCACTCCCAGCTGGGCCCCAGCCTCTTCCTCAAAAAGACACCTTAATCCCTCATGCCTTCCTGTTTATCTCCTGCCCTCTCTTGGAGGCAAAAATATTGGGTATTAGTTTCATTATCAGATTTCAAGGAGGGAAGGAAAGGATAGCTTTGTGAGAACAGAGAGGTCAGCCTGGGGGAGAAGGGGGCAGGGGGCAGCACAACTTCTGAGGAACCTCCATGAGCCAGGGCCAGGAGCCCTGCAGGCTCTGCATCCTGTCCAGGGGTCCCCCAGCCACCCAGAGAGAGCTGGTTTGGTCTGGACCCCAAGCTCCATGCCCTCCTTCCCCCACCACCCCAGCTGGTTCAATTCAACACACACCTGAGTGCTCCAGCTACATGCCAGGCCCTATGCCACAGGCCATGAGGGAGACAGGGATGGACGATGCATCCTCAACTGTCCAGGGGCTCCCTGTCTGACAGAAGGAGGGGGTAGATGAGGGCTCTCGGCAGCAAGCTTTCAGATAAAGTAGGATAAATGCTCTCCTGAGTTGTGCCAGTTCCTTGACTACAGGACAGTGTTTGCCCTTACATCCTACAACCCAAAGCACATCTCAATACATTTTCATTGTACAAATAAGAAAGAGCAAAAGTAGGAAAGTCAGAAAGTAGATGATGGATGGCTGAGTGGGTGGGTGAATGGATGAATAGGTGGATGGACGGATGGATGGATGAGTGGGTGTGTGAGTGGGTGGATGGGTGGCTGGCTGGATGAGTGGGTATGTGAGTGGATGGATGGACAGATGGATGGATACGTGGATAGATGGATGGATGGATGGATGGATGGATGGATGAGTGGGTGGATGGATGGATGGGTGGATGGATGGACGGATGGATGGATGGATGAGTGGGTGTGTGAGTGGATGGATGGATGGATGGATGGATGGATGGATGGATGGATGGATGGATGTGTGAGTGGGTGGATGGATGGCAGGATAGATGGATGGATGGATGGATAGATGGATGGATAGGTGGATGGATGGATGCATGCATGCATGCATGGATGGATGGATACATGGATGGATGGATGGATGGATGGATGAGTGGGTGTGTGAGTGGATGGATGGATGGATGGAAAGATGGATGCATGGATGGATGGATTGATGCATGCATGCATGGGTGGATAGGTATGTAGGTGGATGGGTGAATGAGTAGAAAGAGGACAGATGGAGAATTATGTGGTTTGCCTGGACCACATTGCGACAAGATACAGCTTTGTGACATTTGTGACATTTTTTTTATTGTTGCTTTGAGCTACTTAAAACTTGTCTTGCTGCTTTAACTCACCAGTGTATCTGCTCAAGTCAACTACAGTGCTTTAAGGAGAAAAACCCACATTTAGGATGCCCTGGATTCCTCCCAGGACCCCAAGGAGGACCTGGTACACAATAGGGACTGAATCTGCATCCATTGGCTTGATGAGTTTACCAAAAACAGGCGTTAGCCCTCTCCTGAGAGACCCTTATAAACTAACTCCCAATGCCCACTCCCCCCCCCCCCCCCCAGCACACACACACACCTCCCTGGGATATCCCAGGCTGAAAGGATCCTGCAGACATTATTAAGCTGTGTCCTGGCCCTGTCTCTCAGGGACTCTGGCCCTGGGGCCCTTTTATTTCACATGGCTCAGGGGTTCTTTCAATAGAATAGCAAGGCCATTTGACAATGGGCCTCCTCAGAGCTCTGGGCTGGGGCCAGGGGCCCTCCTATGCTCTCCCAGCACAGGGGATCGCTCTCAATTTTTTCCTCCCTTCTAGAGCTCTTCTGAGAAGGCGACCCCATGATATTGCTCTAGCAGAATAGGAGCTTTATTTCTTTATAATTTTTTTTAAGATTTTATTTATTTGAGAGAGAGCACATGCATGAACAGGGGGAAGGGGCAGAGGGAGAGAGAGAAGCAGACTCCCCGCTGAGCAGGGAGCCCGATGCGGGGCTCGATCCCAGGAGCCCAAGATCATGACCTGAGCTGAAAGCAGACACCTCACCCAGGCACCCCCAGCATAGGAATTTTAGATTTACATATCTGCAGCTAAACTGTCCAAAGTAACTGGCCCACGTGTGCACCATCCACAGGCTGGAGGTTGCATAGGCAAGAAACCGGTCCACAGCCCCGGGATACCCAGCCCCGGGGAAGCACAGCCCTCAGATCTGCTGAGATTATGGACAAATCTCTACATGTCCAGGCCCCAGGGGCAGGCTGGGGCAGGTGCTGCCTCCCTCAATGGTTCCTTCACCGACTTTGTCTGAGGCTGCTGGGTAGGGACCACGAGACTCGCTCAGCACGTGCAAAGTGTTCACAACTTCTCCAGGGGTGGGGACTCACGGTTCTCTGCTGGGACAGTTTTGCCTCCCAACAGACAGCTGGCAACGTCCACAGACATCTTTGGTTGTCACAACTCAGGGAGGGGCTGCTGGTGTCTACAGGATGGTGACCAGGGACGCTGGTATGCGTCCTACCAGGCACAGAAGGGCCAAGTGTGGGAAAGCCTGGGTTGGAGAGATTGTAATGGTCTCAGCCATGGGAGCTTTTATACCCCTTACAGCTGATCAAGATGCTACTCTCTAAGAGCAAATTTGAATATTGCCCAGGGGGTGAGAGATGTTCGCTCCTCCCGCAGACGCCGCCTGGAGCCTTTGAACGGACGGGGAGCTGGTGGACTACAGGGGAGCCAGCAGCAAATAGGGCAGAGTCCCGCCCTCAGCGTGCTTCTGCCTCAGAGGGGAGAGGGACAGCCGTCTAGCAACTGCATAGGAAATCCTTCGGTCATGTCCAAGTGTCCTGAGTGCCGTAAGGACTAACTGTCAGGGAGAGCATTCTGCTCAGCCCTCTGGGGACCGGTGCACAGGACGGGGCCTCAGAAGAGAACCAGGACACAGACGGAACATTCCAGCCGGCCAGCACTGCCCCGAACGCGACCTGCACGTGGGGGTCACCTGGGCATCCGGTTCAAATGCAGATTCGGCTTCGGGGGGTCTGGGGCTGGGCCTGGGAGTCTGCATCCAGACAAGCCCCCAGGCTAGCGGGCCGGAACTAAAGCAAAAGAAATGGGTCGGAACATGAGCCAGTCGCTGAGAGGGAGCAGCCTGCAGGGAGATGTTGGGTAGAGTTCATGGCCAGGCGTCCACGCTGGGGCCGCGGGCAGAGGTCTGGTTTCGAAAGACACAACTCCTTGGCCGATTGGTTCAGAATGAGGCAAATATTTGAGTTGTTTTTAAGAGTCTGAGGCAGTTTGTATACCCTTTTATCTGTTACTTTGCTACTCTATTTGGTATCCTATTTATTTAGAAATGGTTTGACCCTTGTTTATAAATCTCACGCTTTCCGCCCCCTGTGGCGTGTTGTATGAGACCAGATCTCAGCTTTTCCTGAGGTGACCAGGCCGGGCCATCGCTGCTCCTCACACCCCCACATCTGGCCCCCGCCAGCACCCGGGGGATGCTCAGAACCGGGCTCCCCAAGGGCTCCTTCCTGGACGGGGGCTGAGCGAGGCGGGGCTGGCCCCCGCATTTCTGGGGCCCGGACCCTCTCATGCCTACGCTACAGGTGAGCAGAGTAGAAAAGCGATGACCACACACACCTAGATCCATTTAGAAAACAGTCAATTCACCTTATTAATGGCAAATGGATTTATTTCTTCCTTCCATAGATACTGCCTGAGCACCTGGGGACGTCACAGTGCGCAGGACAGACGCGGTCCCCGCGCTCGCCGAGTCTCTGCCGTTAGCTGGCAAGAACAGGTCTGGTGAACGCCGCTTTTTTTTTTTTTAAAAAGTGTCAGGAAGAACAGCTGCTGGGGGTTGACGCCTGTGCACGTTGGGGCTCTCGAAACGATGCCCCCTTCCTCCTTCTCTCGAGCTCTGGTTGGCAGTTCGAGGGGACATTCACTCACCGTCCCCATCCACCCAAGACCCCAGCATGTGACAGTTCTCAAGCGTGGGTGCAGAGAATCACTGAAATTGCCTACCAAAACCCAGACGGCCGAGGCCCGGCCCTGGAAGCTTCTGATTCCATAGGTAGGCTGTAGATGGGGCGGGAAGGTCTGCCCTGCTACCCAGCTGGGGCATCCTGTAGCTTCCACCTGCTCAGGGAGGAGGTGATGGGCGGGGGGGCAGGGGAGCAGCCAACAGGACAGTGGCGACCTGGGAGTTCCAGAAGGAAAGGGTGTAGCAAGGATACTCAGCGGGGTATCAGGCAGAGGAAACTATTCTGAGAAAGAGAAGGAATCCACTTTCGGGCATGTGGGGGTCCCAGAGCGGCGGGGCGGCAGGGAGTGGTTTGGTGGTCAGCAGCAGGGATCTTGGCTGGTGGGCTCGGGAGCCCCGCCGAAGCCACGTTCTCACGGGGAGGAGCCCCGACCACCCCCCAAGTCTCTCTGACGAGCCTCCCTTCGGTGGACAGAGGCCTGCAGAGCCAAGGCATGGTTTTGTATTGTGGTTTTGTTTTGTTTTAAAAAAAGCTCCAACTTGAAAACAGAAACTCTGACCCCCGGACCTGCGCTTTATCTCCGATATCAGAAACAGAATCTACAAGAGGTGGATCAAGGTGGTCGGGAAAATGAGCCATAAAAACAGAGTGGGAAACCGGGTCCCCCACGTCAGTCAAGGAGGCCGGGGTTCCCAGCAGCCACGGCGGGCTTTAGATGGTTTCTGATAAAGTCCCCAGAGATAAGTGGCCTGTGTTTGCCGAGGACTTAGAGAGCTTTAGCCCAGTCTGCACACAAAGGGGCCCTCTGTCAACAGTCCTTCAGGCCACTAATAGGGCTGAACAAACACTAGGCGTAACAAGCTCTTCACACCTGTGGGGCTTGGGAAAGGCCGGCCCCTTTGTCAAGATGTCAGACAAAAGAGCGGCTGGGAGCCCGTCCCCCCGCCACCACCACCACCCAGCCAGACCCTCTCCTGGCTGCTGGAGGACAGACTGGGAGTGGGGGACAGATCTCAGGTCTGTGGGGCTCCCCCCTTCTTCCAGCACAAACGTGGACTCCAGCTGGGCAGGGAAAGCGGCCCATCATGGGGGCCCCCCACCCCAATGTCAGACTGGTGGGGAGCTGGGGCTGGACCGGGCCGCGGGCGGGGGTCAGGGGTACCCGGGTCAGCGGCCCCGCTGTCCCCCAGGCACAGGCATCCGGGAACTGTGGGCTGCGCAGGGCCACCCCCTGAATCGGCTTGACCTCACCGTCACTTTTCCCCCGACTTTTTCTCTCTGTAAACATCTTCGGGTTTTCTTCCCTCTGCCCTTTTTTGGCTGCTTTGCCTCCCCTCAGGCTTTGACGCCATAGCTCCTCGCGCTGCCCAGGCCTTAAGGCATAACTCAGGGCTCCTGCCGCACAAACATCCTCCTCTTCACCCCTCTTGGTGGAGGAAATGCCAAGGAGGCTTTGGTGAGCCGGGAGCAGTCATCAATCCTTTGTCTGCAGCCCTCCGTCCTTAGATCCTCCCTCCCGGGCCCCTTCCAGAGCCCCGCCCCAGGCGGAGGGGGCCCTGCCCTGTCACCTCCCCCAGGGGCGGGGTGCGGGGACACTCCAGCCCGGGCCCACTGTGTGGCATTCCCTGACTCCAATGGCCCTCCTTCCCAAATCCCCCTTCAAGCTCTTCTCACCTTGTTGCTGCCCTGTTCCGGAACCTTCCGGGCCCTGTTCTGGAGCCTTCTGCGGAGGGGGGGGCCGCTAACTACAAGATGCAAACTCTCTTGCCCTCAAGGATATTCCTGGCTGCAAAGCAGAGGTCCAGAGACGAGGGGGTCTTGCTTCTTCGTTACAGTAGGACCCCGTATGAACGCCCCCACTCCATCCCCATCCTCACAGGGAAAAGGGGATGTCGTCCCCCAAGGGAAAAAACAGGATTTTTGGAGCTGGTGCGGGCTTTCAGCATTTCCTAGTTTACCCTCTGTCGAAGAGATGAGAAAAATGCAGCCCCAACTGGCAAAGGGACTTTGCCAAGGACCTGGAACTCGTTAGGGGCACTCCTAATTCAGGGCTCTTTCCAGACCTCCAGCACGCGAGAGCGGCATGGTCGTGGGCAGGACCAAGCTTGATAGACCCCTGCGTGCGGCCGCTGGAACGCATTCCCGAAGGCCGAGAAATTTCTCGAAGTAGAACCTAGGTCATCTGAGCCAAGCTCCCCTCCCGGGCTTTGGTGGCCACGAAATCCTCTTTGCCTTGTGGCTTGTCCGCCCTGCCCGGAAGGGGCTCCCTTCCAAGCCCGCTTCCCCAGAGGTGGTGCACACAGTCCCTGTGTTTTATTAAACGGACATATGAGGGCTGATTTGCCAGCCGCACTGGCCAAACCTGACCCCTGGCTTCCCAGAGTCATTTCCCATCTGTAATGGGTCCCATCACCGGATCTGGCACATGCCGAGCTGGAGATGTGAGGCCGGACTCCAGCGGCCGTGGGCGAGGCTGGCGGCAAGGGAGGTTTAATGACTTGCAGTGGATTCTGCCCCCGTGACACCGGGCGGAAACACATTCGATTCTCAGGACACCTTTCCCATTCCCGACACTGCTGACCCACGGGCAGCATCCCTCCTGTGCTGGACCTATTATTTATTTATTTCAACTCTGACTCCGGCTGCAGGCTCCGGAGACCAGCCTAACCTGCAGCCCAAACCACTCCAGGGATCTGACACAGGGCACGGCGCCTCGTGAGCCCAGAGGCCAGAGCCCCCTGCCCCTGGATGGGGACAGGCTGAAAGCGGGCTCCTGGGGGGTCGCGCCGGGTCAACACCAAATGCGCTCTACCAACTAGGTTCGCTGGATTCAGCAAATAAATATACGGGGATGCTCAGTTACAGTGGAATTTCAACAAATACTCTCTGCTGAAAGTATGCCCCGAGGGTTGCAAGGCCATCCTATCTCCAGCATCTTCCAGATCCCCATCGGATGCGTGCTTTGCCTGAAATGTGTGATCTTTACATAACAGCTTTTTTTTTTTTTTTTTTTTTTAAATCAAAGGCAGCTGTGATCTTCTGGGTATCTGCGAGTCCCACCAGAGGGTGGCGGGGGGTCCCGCGCTTTAGCAGGAGCGGGAGGGAAGAGGTCTGCTCAGGCTTTTCTGCATTCCCACGATTGCCTGAGGCTTCCGTCCCTGCTTGGTCAATGCCAACCTGTCTTTTCTCAATCACTTCCCTTTCCTCATCTGCTCCAGGAGGACAGAAATCACATGTCTGAGATGTGACAGTAGGGGCAGACCCTGCCCATCTCATGACCCCCAAAGTGTCCTCCTGGCCGTGGACACCACCGTCAGTGCTGAGCGGATAGGCCGCCTCTCTGCCCCCACCAGGCTCTGCGGGGGCTCACTGTTCCCCAGCATGCCCCAATTTCCCATGCAAAGATCCCCAGGGGGAAACCACACTGCCATTTAGGGAGAAACAGGGGGAGGAAGGTAATTATGATCAGAATGGCCCAAATGCTTTACCCATTTTCATTGGGGCAAGCTCTGCAGTGGAGTGGACCCACAAGTCTTCACCCCCATTCTGAATCCAGTTATTTTAACCAAACCATCAGGTATCATGTATTTAGATATCGGTAAAGTGTTCACGAGATCACAATTAAAGGCTTTAATTAAGCATCATGTCATTGAAGAATGTAGGTGGCCGACCACAGGACAGAAGGGGCCCCCCCGGGGAAGAGAGTGATCTTGCCGCTTCTGGAGGCATTCAAGTAGAGAGATGCAGTATAGGAGATTCTAGCTCTGACAAGGCAGAACGAGGCTGATAAAGTCCCTTCCAACTCAGCCTTGGAGGAGACACTTTTCTGCCTCTGGGCTGGGAGATCGTTCCAGGTTTGAGGCTAGGACCAGCCTGGTGACCATTCTTACACATGCGTTGGTAGAAGGGGTGTCTTGAAGAAATCTTCCAATCTGTAACTGACCCTGCGTCCTTGGGGTAGGGGCTGTGTATGTCTGAAGGAGACAGCGAAAGCGGGCAAATGTGGGGGCTTTATTCGCAGAAAACAAACCCAATGGTCCTTCTGGAATGACGTCCTAGTTATCTAGGGAAAATGGCCCCGGGGACTACGGTCACCTCCTCCTCTTGGGCAGAGGATGGCTCTGCCGCCGAGCATCTTCTGCCTGGGCATTCAGATCAGTGCAATGACAGCGGGACAATGGGGGCTTAGCTAAAAAACAAAAACAAAAAAACCAGCCACTCTTTCAAAGGGTTTCAAAGGCTTTAGGGCTGACGGATCTACCATGGAAATGCCCCAACACAGCTGTATGCGGCTGGCACCTCCATGATGGTTGGCGCCGGGAAGTAAGGGTTACTGAGCACTTTGAACACCTCCCCTGGATTTAGGACAACAAGCCACCCCAGTGGCTTGCTGGCTCTATCAGTCTGAAACTCTCAGGGAAGAACCAAACAAGGGACTGGCCCTTACAGAAAAGAGGAGGGTCCTTTCCTGAGCAACCCCTTCCCCTTCCTCTTCCAAATTGTCCAGAGTGCCAACGGCGGAGCCGAACACCTCCCTCCCGGCCGTGGCCTGGAGGAGGTGGGCAAGGAGTGGGAGTAGAGGGCAGGAGGCAGTCCGCATAGATGGGGAAACTGCTTCCCGACTGCCTGGGCCCATTTTCCACACACGAAGAACAGCAGAGACAGGTGACCGGCCTGGGGCCCGTCTCTGCACCAAGGTGAGCCCCAGGCTCCACAACCTCTCCTGAAGTTGCCCCTCCCTCAGCTGCTTCCCACCCCTGATGCCCGCCCCCCCGCCGGCCAGGTGTGCCATGATAGGGGACTGAGGGATGTCGTGAAAGGTACAGAGGCCTCCGGAAGGGTCCCCCAGCCCCGAAGCCAGCTAGTGACCACAGAAGCATCTCCTGGTCCCCTTCCTCTCCGCGAGGGGAATGTACTAACACATTCATGCTTCCAAACGTCCCACACCCTACAGCTTTCCCTTTTTATTTCACCAGAAGAAGCCATAAAATAAAAGAGATGGAGGACTAAGGAGGCTTAACTTTATATGCTTTGTCAGCCCGACAGCCTCACAAACAGCCCATTTTCCAGGCGAGGATGTTGAGGCCCCGGGCAGAGCCCACAGGGCCCCTGCTCGGCTCCAGATCCGAATCCTGGGCATGGTCCTGGGCTCCCAGCTGCAAATAGTGGGGCTCGGCCTCCACTTGGACCTCCACGGTGACTCAGGTGGCTTTGAAACCAGAACTATTTAAGGCACAGGCTGAGCTGGACCAGGGTTGTTTTGACAATGGTACCCCTCAGGTAAAGTCTTTGGAAATATTTTTTTCTTGCCCTAAAATGAGGGGGTTTGGGAACCAGAGAGGTCCCCTGTACAAGGAGGGGGGGCGCCGCATGTGAACGCCCCACATTTCTTGGCCCTGGTGCTTCTGGCTGCTTTGGATTTGGCTAATTCCCCGGGCGCCCTCTGTAATTCCACAGTAATGTGGCTTTAATTGTCCCCAAAGCGGGCCATTCTTTCTTTATTGTGCAGTAAATTTCCCTCCAGAGTTCGGATTTCATCCGCCTGCCCCAAGCCGGGGAGCCGGCTGTCCTCACGGCCATCCTGCCTCTCGAGTCCTCCTCCGCGCCCCCCTCCCCGGCCCGCACTGGGACCCGAGATGGCTGGGCGGCTGGCTGTCAGGACCCCCGGGGATGGGAGTGCACAGTGGGCAGGCGGCAGGGACACTGGTCTGTGGTTCTGTCTGGAAAACCAATTAACTTCACAAATGCAAACAAGCTGCAATCACGGGATTCACTGGGGCTTCAGTCGGGGCGAGGGAAGAGGTTTCATGTCTGCTTGATCAGCAAAAGCCACTGAAGCAGGAGGGAGATGCTGAGACGGGGCTCAGGGGCCTGTTCGCGTCGTGCACCTGTTTGACCGGCCGGGCCCCGCCGCTCTGCCACCCCGCCTGTCCGTAAAGAGAGAAGGAATTATGAACACTCTCTCTTATCAGATGAGATACGGCTTGTAAAACACAGTGAAGAAGGTGAGCCTCGAGCTGGGCACCTGCATTCGAACCCCGCCTGTCACACCAGCACGGTGTACTTGATCTGCAGCACGCGCGTGAGCCTCTCTGTGCCTTGGTTGCCTTCTCTGGAAACGGGGGCCATAATGGTGTCCATCTGTTCCAGCAGCGAACACGGGACCAGTGACCAGAGTGACTATCATCACTCAGACACCCCTGGTGCAGGCTTCCGTGGGAAACCTAGTGCATGCAGAAGACACAGGGCTCAGACACCGGCCGTGCCCTGCCTGGGTCCCTGACGGGGAGACAGATACAAAAGCAGACAACAACACACTGAGCATGCTCCGCCAGGGGAATGTCAAGCAGGGTCACCGCAGGGGCGACCCTGGGCCTCCTGAGACTCAGTCCCTGGGGAAGCATGACCAGCGCATCTGGAAGGCCCTCCAGGGTTAAGACACGACCGTTCCAGCCCTGGTCCGGCGTGGTTTGTGCCCAGGGTTTGAAGGGATTCTCACTGTGGTCATCTTTCTGGAACGACACTGCCTAGAGCAGAGGCGACAATGATGCAGAAGGAGGAACATCTCTGAGCGGCCACAGTGATGGTCACCAGTTTTCTCCACTAAGAGCGATGCTACTCGCCCACGAGACCCCGTCCCCAGATTCTCCTTCGTCTTCGTTACGCGGAGCTTCCAACACAGCAAGAAGAAGGGGGAACTGAGGCATAAGACAGGACGCGAGCAAGGCGAGGGCTCAGGGAGCGTGCAGGGTCAGAGCCCCCCGAGGGGGCCTTTGGGTCTGTGGCCCCTTCATGGCCATGACCTCCTCCTCTCCCCTCTACTCCGGCCCGCACAGCCGGCCTTTCTGGGCAAGTCACACCACAGGGAAGAGGGACAACCATAAATCTGTGGCCATCAGGCGCCCCTAGACAGCCACACCTCACCGCTCAGTGCTCAGCGGTCCCTTCCCGGGGGGCCTCTGCTGCCCCCACCCGGAACACCGCAAGTTCACGGCCCGCTCTCCCACACCCCTGCTGCGTCCTCATCACACGTGGCTTCGCGCACGCATGTGCTGTGCGCGGGCACTTTCGCCAGTCCTATCGTCTTACCGCAGACACAGACCTGCACCTGCGCTCACGGGACCCCCGCCATGCAGAACGGAAGCTCCCTGAGGGCAGGAATTTATTTTTGTGTTTCTTTGCTTCCCTGCTGTGCCCCCCAGGGCCTGGGACACAGGGCCTGCTACGAAATAGGTCCCCAGGAATATCTGCCGAGTCAACACCTGTCACCCTGTCTCCCACTCCCTGGATGACTCCCCAGGTCAAGCACCCCCGCCCAGCCCACACCGCCCGGCAGCCACCTGCTCTCCCGGCCTTCCTGGCTCCCCCGGGCCTCCCCTCCAGCTCACCTCGGCCCGCCCCCCACTCCGCCTGCTTCGTCCCGCGGTCCCACCAGAGCACCACGCTAAGACCACCCACAGCCCCGCCGCCGCGAACCCCACCAATGTCCACGAGCGCTCCTGCCAGGCGCGTCCCCGGCTCTTCGCAGGCCCCGCTTGCTCAGATGTTCAGAGCATCACCATGCCTGTTCTCCTCCTTGAGCCCCGTCTCCCCTCCAGGATCGCCCTAATCGAAGCTGCGGTTCTTCCAGAACAAGCTGGGCTGCTCTCCTGATGCATGTCCCACTGCCTCCCCCCACCCCCTAACTCGGGTCTCTCGGGAGCCCAAACCCAGCTGCCTTCCAGGACATCTGCCAGCAAGTGCAGGTGGGACGCGAAGGAGTCACCCCCTCCCGCCTCCTCATCCTGCTACATATCCCATCACCAAGTCCCAAGTCCTGTGGACTCTTAAATTCCCAAATCTCCCCCAGACCCCCCCTACCTTAGTCTGAGTCATCACCCTCCTTGACCTGCACAGGGGTCCCCAATTTGGGCTCTGAGCCCCCCCTCACTCTCCACCTGTCCATGCGATGACCGCTGCTTGCCTGCTGACCCAAAGCACACAGACCTGCTAACCCGTGTAAGCGTGTTGGTTTCAGCTCCCCAGGGTGGCCGGTGCTTAACCCCTAACCACCCATTAGCGGGTCTAGGATGGGGTAATGGGTTCTGGGGCAGCATTAAAAAAAAAAGTTTAGGGAATATCAGGGTGAGTCACACACAGCAAGGGTGCATTCGACTTGGATGGAGGGATGGAGGGATGGACGGATGGATGATGGATAGACAGGCGTCCTAGGTCATTATTCATAATGGTAAATATATTTCTACTGTGTGTCATGGTCCAACGATTTAATTTAGGTTCCACTGACTGTGGGTATGGTTAGCTCTGAGGACAAGGGCCATGTTTTCTTTCTTTCCTACTCCCTCACTGGACCCAGAAGCTGGGTCCAGTGCTGGGCTCGCAGGAGACTCGTCTGCTCACCACGGGGTGGGGGGCCAGCCGGGGGATCCCAGACACCAGTGACCTGGGGCTCACCTGCTGGGAGCCCAGCCCCAGAGGGCTCCTGGCCAACCCTCAAGACCTTCTTCAAGTCTCCCTCTTCAGCCCGTGGGTCCCCAGTTCTGTCTCCGCCCCCCCCCCCCCCCCCCC
>NW_023270777.1:3450510-3529232 GCF_011800145.1 Mirounga leonina | reverse complement strand
CCCCCCCCCCCCCCCCCCCCCCGTCCCCGCCGGCCTGGCACCTAACACAGCTGCCTTGTCTTGTGCACACTGCCCCCGACCATGTCTTATCTCCTGTGTCTTTCTCAGCTTCATCTCCCCGGGGCCGCACCCAGGGCCCGGCTGTCAGTACGATGGTGCGCGCATTCAATAAGTCGGTGCGGACGGATTGACTGACGGGGAGGGGATACCAGAGCCCAGGTGGAAGCCGGGGGTCCATCTGGCCTCTGTCTCCTGCCGGGGCAGGGCCTTTGGTGACAACGTGAGGAGAGAAGGGGACAGACCAAGGTCACGGACAACGGGCACCCAGCCTCCTGGAAGCAGCGTGTTCTGGTGTTCCTCCCACTTCCTCCCGGCCCGCTCTTGAAGGAGCTTCTGCACTCGTCTCTGCTGCCCCGTTACCAGATCTACTCGAGCTTCCTTGGCCTAGGGCGATATCTCGCCACTAAAATTTATGCAAATGAAATAATGAGCAATTTGGGGAAAGGAATGAAAGGCTGAGCAAGATCCAAACCACCCCAGACACCCGCCTGCAGGGGTTTTCAAGTTGAGCAATCATTTTAAAGACGACTGAAGGTCACTGGCTGGGAAAAAACACACCGGGATTCCCGCAAACCAGCAGGCCCTGTGGCTTCATCCCGAACATGGGGGAGCAGGGGAGGCCGGGCTGGGGAGGGGACGGGGAGGCTGCCCTGCTGCTCACTGTTCCCCATGGCTGGACTACTGGGACTTCAGTGGGGCCCATCCTGAGCAAACTGTAGGGACGTAGCCTCTGGCCCGGGCATCCCTAAACACCCCCCCTCATTCCTGGAACCAGACATGGGGAAAGCACCATTCCAGCCCAGAACACCCCAAAATGGTCATCAGCTCTTACTAGTGGAGACATGCCTGCCGCCCAAGATAGGGCACTCTGCGGATTTGTTCATTCATTGACCCGCTCAACAAATCTTCATGGCGTGCCCACCACATACAGGTTCTGCTCTAGAACACAGCAGGAAACAAATATTCACTCAGCAAACATTCACAGTGCTTCAGCTTCCTATCATAACGGACCGGGACAGGGCAGGTGGGCTGGGGCATGGGATACAAGGATGAACAGAAGCCGGGTATATGGGGCAGGTGAGAAAAGCATTCAGGCCGAGGAGTCCTTTCTCTCTCTCCGCAGTGCATGTTCTCAGTTTGCAAGACCTGGGGTAGGGGTGGGGTGGTCATAAAGACCAATTTCCTTAAAAAAAATTTAAAAAGCATAATGTTGCAATTTGATAAAGCTGGGGGTGGACACATAGGTACCCATTACGGTATACCCATTACAGTATCCTGTTCTCTTAACTACTTCAGAATAAAACAAATTTTGGTTTGCTCTGGTTTTGTAAAGACTGAAGGATGGGGGGCGGGGGGGGGGGGGGCACGGTGAGCACAGGTGTTGCTGACCCCAGCCACTGGCCTGGTGCTAGAAAACTTCCTGTCCACTTCTTGCAGGAAAAGCTGCCCCTTCTGTAGCCTGTGACCGCTTCTTAGGAAGATTCCAGAAAATGGCATGGGTCAGAGCACCAGGAAGGCGCTCAGAGCCTGCAGCAGGGCAGGCGGGCGTGGGAGGGCACATGCGTGGGGGTCCGACACACACACACACGCTGTTGGCTGGGAGTGTTCACCCTGCGCTCTGGGGACGGGCTGGGCTCAGGGATGCTTAGTCACGCTTGGTTGGCAGGGGTGGGCCCAGGGCTGGCACTCTGGTCTCCTGAAATATAAAGCCGGGACCAATGCTCTGTGAACTCTGGAAGCCAAATCCGATGGCCAGGGTGTGATCCCAGGGCAAGGCCTCCAGCACGGCCACACCAGGGAGCTCCACACCCCGTAGATGGGACAGGGTCCAGGGTCTGCAGAGAGAACAGGCTCCACAAACACCATGTGAACCCCACCAGCGCCGGTGGTCTTTACAATTCAGGGGGATACCGCTGGGCTCCACAGAGCATGGACTTGAGCTAATCCTCTCCTCCCGGGGCCAGGAGAGAGTCTGACGGTCACAAAGGGCTACGGAGTTAACCCTGAGAGTGGCTAATGAGCTTGCTACTGCTGGGGAGCAGGGGACAAGTGGGGCCTTCGCAAACCGGGGAGCAGGACGCGCAAAGACTCAGAGGCAGGCAGCATGAGAACCACATGGGTGCGGTCTGGCTGGGGGGAAGGCTACACAGGCTCAGGGACTGGGGGCAGGCACGGAGGCAGGCAAACGTGTGCTGGGGACCGGGCGCATGCAGACCCAGAGGGCAGTTGCTCTCAAATACGTTCTGCAGAACAGGGACACGCCGGTGGCCAGTAAAGGCCAGGTCAGGCAGGTGATGAGGGTGGAGGTGCGTGGATGTGGCAAAGGTGAGCTGTGGTGGAGGCCTGAGCTGCAAGCATAGGGACAGAGAGGAGGGGATGGGCCAGGGACAGTCAGGAGTTGGGGGGCGTCGTGCCTGATTGGGCCCAGAGCAGATGGGGATGCCAGTTTCCAGGCAGAGAGCTAGGAGGGCTTGGTCCAGGGTATGGGGGTGAGAGGTGCTGGAGGACACGTAGATGGGGTGTCTATTCAGAAGGCAGCAAGACAGGCAGAACCCAGACAGGCCTCCCAAACCGGACCATCGAGTCCTGGAACGAGTTTGCTCACCTCTCTCAGGACCCAGGACTGAGGAGTCCTGGCTAGGTTCACTTCAAGCCTGCAAATACCTAGCAAGCAACCACCATGAAAAAAAAAACCCAGGCCTCAGGCATCAGGCCCAGGGGCTGTGTCTGCACGCTCGCCTTGCACTTGGACCAGTCCCAGCAGGGCAATAAGTGTGAGCACCTGTACCCAGGACCATATCCCTCCCCCACCGCCCCGAGACCACAGGGCTGCTGGAAGGAAGAACTCATTTTTAGAGTGAAGCAATCGTCTATATGTTCTGGTAGAGATCTACTCTTGCTACAGATCGGACTCCCCTGGGAAGCTTTAGAAGTAAGTGTGGCTTCCCCACCGCTAGATGGGGGATTGATTCATCTGATGAACCAGTCCAGAGTGAGGCCCCAGTGAGTAGTTTCTAAAAGCTCCCCAGGTAATTCTAACCTACCAGGAGCGAGACACTGTGCTAGACCCAAGGGGCACAAAGGGGAACACGTGGAGGGTAGCTGGCTTGAAAAGTTCATATTCTAGCCAAGGGGACGGACGTAAGGTGTGCACTGGGAAGAAGGGTTCAAAGCAAGTGAGGGATGCACAGGAGTTTCCCAGAAGGCCAAAAGTGAGGGCATTCCAGGTACATGGAACAGCAGGAGCAAAGGGCTTGGAGGTGGAAACAGATGATGTTCATAAAAGCACATGGCTCGCCGGTGGACAAAGGAAGGGAAAAAATGAGCCCAGAGTGAGTGTGAGGGGTTGGGGCAGAGAAGGAAGGTGCCATATAGGCCATGGGCAGATGATAAGGGGTTGGGATGCATGCTGTGGAGAAGCCAGCCTCTCGAAGACCGAAGTGACATGCTCAGATTTCTACTCAGGGAATTCAGAGGGAGGCTGAGACAGCCATCCGTTCATCAAAAAGGAACCAAGGACATCCTATGTCCAAAACAAAGACAAACACAATGGAGTCCTGCCCTCAAGGAGGCCGGGCTCTAGTGCAGGAGAGGCCGAGATGGACTATTTAAAAATGGAGTTGTGCACTTCATTCATTCATTCAGCAGATATTCATTGAAAGCCTAAGTGTTGGGCACAGGGGATTCGGCAGTGAACAGACAGACAAAAGTCCTTGTTGCTAGTGACTGAGGAGAGAGAAGCAACAAGGCATACAGGGAAATCGTATGGCCTGTGAGAAGTGTGAAGAAAAATCAGGCAGGAAAGCAGGACAGGGTATGCTGGGTGTCAGGGAGGGGCACTGTGATTTTAAACAGTGGTGGACGGAGGCCTCATCAAGCAGGTGGCACGTGAGTGAAGACTTTAAAGAAGTTACAGTGTAAGTCATGCAGATACATAGGGGAAGAAAGCCTTTCAGGAGAAGAAACAGTCAGTGCAAAGACCCTGAGGCAGAGTGCACCTGGCTGGTTAGGGAGTAGCAGGAGGCCATACCTAGAAGACGCACAGGTTATTAGGGCTGGGACAGAGGAGGGGTACCTAATTCGCATCAGTAGTACCATCAGTAGATGCTTACTGAGCCTCCACTCTGTGGAATCACTCGAGCCACGGTGAACACTAGGAGGACAGAAGGCTCACACGGAGCTTGTGGTTTGCCAGAAGTATAAGGGAGATATGCGCACGCACGCATGCACACACACACACACACACACAAACTGCAAACAGTATGTGCCCGGCACCGTCCTAACTCATGCACCCCTCACACCAACCCTGTGAAGCAGCATCCCCATTCTACAGATGAGGAGAGCAAGGCACGGTAAAGTTACGTCGTTTGTTCATGCGTCATAGTAGAGCTGGAGTTGGGGTTCAAGTCCACGCAGTTAGGTCCCAGGTCTGAGAGCTCCACTACCTGGATCTGCTTCCATAGCAAAGAGAATTGGGACAAGCACTGAAAAGGCAGGTTTCTTTGATCCCCCACCCCACCCCCCAGCATCAACAACTGTTCAGGGCACAAAGCAGGTAGGTGTTCAGTAATTAAACAGTGATCTGTGCACGGGAGGCCTCTGTGGGATTTGCACTACATCACCCAGCTACTGCTGGTCACTATCGCGCCGGCCTCGTCATCGGAAAAGAAAGCACGACTGAGCGTGGTCTGAGTGTGGCCCAGGCCCGTATTAGGCTCAGCACAAGGTGTGGCCGAGGATCTCTTGGAAGTCTGGGCAGACCACCCAGCAGGCTTCCCACCCACAAGCTCCCTCCGAGTTCAGGAAGTGGGATCCGGAGAGAAGCTGGAGGGAGGAGGGCACAGGAGGACGTGTCTGTCCGACCACTGTCATGGCAACAGCCCTTACAGGGGGAGCGGGGAAGGGGCGTCCCTCACCCGCTGGAGCTCCCTGTCCTCCACCGCATTTCCAGCCCGAATTCCCCACCTCAGGAAGGAAAAAGCAAGGATTGTGCCCGGCACACCCAATTATGGAAGAAAAGCGTCTAGGAGTCAGAGAACATGAGTCAGCAGAGTGGGGTTGCTGATTTTTAAGAAAAACGGATGTGATTATGGGATGCCGTAGAACTGAGGGACCCGGGCTGACACAGACCCCTTTCCTGGGTATCGGGATGTGGCGGGGCTTAGGGGCAGGGGACAAGCCTCACGCTGCTCACAGCTATGAATGCTCACGGGTTCAGAAGATCCCTGAAGAAAAGCTTTAAAATAACACAGATGGTTACTCTCACCAGGGAGGACAGGGATCGTTAAGTACATTCAAAGACTTGGTACAGCAACATGAACGATCCCTTGCTTTTTGGGTGGTGTCATTCTGTTCCCAAAGCCTCCGGAAGTCTTAAAAGTATAGCATGAGCCACAAGAGTCAAAACAGTGTGAGCTGGCATACAAGAACAGAGAGAAAACTTAATCAAATGGAAAGTCTAAAACAAGACCTGTTTGGATCATCAAATGGGTGAAGGGGGAATTAGGAAGGAAAGGACAGTTGGGTAGGAAGTAGCACTGAGACAACTGGTCTACCATTCACGAACTATGATAGTTCTACTCTATGTTCATCGCTTCCACCAAGATACTTCAGACAGATGAAAAGTTTACATGTAAAAAAGGAACCTGCAAAAATTACTGGAAGAAAAAGGAAGTCAAGAGTTCTATCATCTTGGGCTCTATGATACCAAAAGCAAAAGCTGTAACGTATATATTTGACCACACGACAACTGTAAGCATCCTATGTCAAAAGCATCACAGATCTTAAAATTTCGCTAACAATAAAGTCAATTAATCTGAGAGAAATATCTGTAAGACAAAAGATGGACTGAAAAGTTACAATCTTTAATATACAAAGAGTTCATTCAGAAAAAAGATGAACTTTTACTGGAAACATGTATGAATGGCCCCAGGAAGCAATCCACAAGATATAAATTTAGGAATCACATTCAACCTTTCTTATTGGTTTTGAGAGGCATACAAATTAAAATGATCAAATGCCACTTTTTGTCTTCCAGGTTGGCCAGGATTTTTCAGAGTAGTCCGTGCCCAGTACACATGAGGAAATAGGGACAAGCACTCCATGGGCTATAAACTGGGACAATTTTAGGGAGAGCAAGGACACAACATGGATCAAAGGTCTTAAGCCTGTGCTCACTCTTTGACCCAGCAATTCCACAGCCAGGAATCCATCCTAAGGGAACACTGAGAACGGCACAGAGGTCAACCCAGAAGGATGGTCTGTACAGCAGAGCTTAGAGGGAAGCAGGCCAAGCATCCAAATTTAAATGCCCGATTAACAGAGTCAGGGTATATCCCACTGATACAAGACTATGCAGCCAAGCAAAACTACAGGGTAGAAGGCGATGCAATAATATGGAAAACAACAACGATGCATTAGTAAGAAGTATGAAGACTGCATGGGGAAACACACAGACACACATGTACACACACACATGCACGCACATGCACGTGCACTCAGAAAAAGACCCACAGGGTGACAGACCCTTTCCTGCACTAGCACAGTAGCCCAGGCTGGTTACCTGCCACTTACATTTTTACTTACTTAGTCACTTTTATTCCTAGTCTATGTCTCGTAGCTTTTTTTTTTTTTTTTAACAATGAGCAGGTATTGCCTTGTAATACGGAAAACAAGACCATGAATTAGTTTAATCAGAAACAGGAGCCCACGACTGGGAGGCTGAGGTTATGCCCTGAGAACCCAAGCACTCTTTGGTGTGGAAGGCTCTCCTAGACCCCCTCGCTTGCTGTAGGTCAAGCTTCACAGCGCCCCCATTTCCGCTCAGGGGTCTCCCTGGGGAACAAAACCCATTGCCCCCAAGCCAAAGATTCTTATTCAAATCACCACTTGCTAGCTACGAACCACACTGGAAGGGACTTTGGGGTGCAAGGAGGGGCATAGTGTTGCTAACTGAAAAAAAAAAAATCACCATCAAAGTAATTCTCTTGAATCCCACATGCAAACAGGCTGAGAAAGACAATAGCCTCCTGGCCCTGCCAGGGTCACGTTCCAGCTTTCTCACATCAGGAGGAGCAATGACCAACTGCGGGGGCATCGGGGGAGGTGACAGGAGGCGATGAGAGGTCTGGGCAGGAGGAGTGGACAGGTGCTCTGCAGCGTCCCCGGAGAAATGTGTGACTTGCCACCAACCCTGGGCTGGGCCTTGGTATGGCTGACCACGTGCTGCAGACCACATTCTGCTAAGGGGGTGGGGAGGACACAGGGGCACAAAAAAAGGGGGCAGGGTCTCCTCAGAGCAAGCACAGATTATCCCAATGCCAGAATCATAACAGTCCTAGGGAATGGGAAAGGCCCAGAGGTCCCAGGAGAGAAAAATGAGGCGCCTGAACCGAGCAGGGGGCACAATGACAGCGGAAACAAGTTCAGAACAGGCCAGATTCACAGAGAAGCTGGGGAGGAGGAAATCAAAACTAGGAGGAGGCACCATTCCCAGATCCTCTACTTCGGAAGGAAGAAGGATCACTCCTGACCCAGCGAGGGGAGGTGCGGGTTCAAGGGGAAACAGAAAGCCACGGGGAGCTCCTAGTGGAATGAAATGGCCTCTAGGAAAAGGAGAAAAGTGTCCTTCAGGAGGAGACAGGACTTTCATCACCAGTGGGTCATTAACAAGCTGGTTCACCTTGTGAGCAGCTCATCCCCCATGGGAATTCTAATTATGCCCTCCAGCTCTCTGTCCAATGTGTCCATCTGGACCGCTCGCCACCCCCGACCCGGGCGCTGGACTGACACGGGGCTGGCCTCCTTCCTGGTCCCGCCGCGTGGGGGACAGCCTGGTGGCTTCATCCCCCAGGGTCCCCAGACATCCCCTATCTCGGGGCTCAGGACAGGTCCCCCGCGAGAGCCAGAGATGTCCTTGAAATGCTGAGGTCAAACCAAACCTGAGTTCGATCCTCGCCAAGGACTATTAACTCTTGGGAAAACCGGGATATTTTTAAGCAAAAGGCAAATGAAAGGAGCCGAAGGTTTATACAGAGTCAATCGGCTACCAGAGTAGCAAGCAGCTGGTGCCAAGCAATTCGGGGGGACGTAAGCGTAAGTGAACTGCGGCTAAGACGAAGTCGCCGGGACGAGATGGGCAGGAGCAGGACTTGGGGCGTCTTGATGGGGCCCCCATCAACACTGTGTACATTGGCCAGCGGCAGCTCCCGCAGCTCCTGGGGGCTTGCAGGTGAACAGAATCCAAATCCGAGGCAGCCAGATGTGGGCAGGCAGGTGGCCACCACTGGGGCTTGGGGAAAACCAAATTGGAAAGGGTCGGGGGGGGGGGCGTGGGGGTGGCAATCGTTCAGCCCCTCCCCAAGTGGAGGAATATTTGAAGAAAACATAAAGCCATCCACTGGCCATTTAGGCAGGGCCCCCCGACCCCAATCCCTTAGCACAGGTAGGCGGGAAGCCTGACAGGCCAAGTCCTGGGAAATCTCCCTACGAGTAAGTTATAGGGCACTTCCCATGCTCAACGCATACCTCCAAGCTCTTCTGAGGACGAACTTCCTTATCAAAAGGGACAAAGGGATCTGAAGAAACACTTCTCCAAGAAAGATCGACAAGTGGCCAATTAGCACGTGAAAAGAGGCTTTAGGCCACGATCAGGAAAATGCAACTCAAAACCACCCCTGGCTATCACTGCACACCCACGGGGATGGCTCCGATCAAAAAAGGCAAATGTATTAGGTGCTGGCACAGAGATGGGGAAAATGCATTCCTCATGCATTCCTGGTGGGGACATAAAATGGTGCAGCCACCCCGGGAAACAGTCCTCAAGAAGCTGCACACAGGGGGTCCACCCACGAGAAACGAGAACACACACCCGCCCAGAACCTACCCACAGATCCACAGGAGCCAAAAAAGTGGAACCAACCCAAATGTCCAGCAACGGATGAACAGATAAATAGAATACGGTATATCCATACACGGGAATATCAGTCCGCCATCGAGGGTGGGTGGATGGGAGGAAATGGGGAGTAGCAAGCTAGTGGGTACAGCATTTCTTTTGGGGGCGATGCACGCTGATGCTGGGGATAGTTACACAGCTGAGCAGACTCGAAAGGGCAGAACTGTATGCTCTAAACGGGCGCATGATATGGCAGGTGAATTATCACCTCAATAAAGCTGCTTTCAGGGGCGCCTGGGTGGCTCAGTTGGTTAAGCGACTGCCTTCGGCTCAGGTCATGATCCTGGAGTCCCGGGATCGAGTCCCGCATCGGGCTCCCTGCTCGGCAGGGAGTCTGCTTCTCCCTCTGACCCTCCCCCTCTCATACTCTCTCTCTCTCTCTCATTCTCGCTCTCAAATAAATAAATAAAATCTTTAAAAAAAAAAAAAAAAAAACTGCTTTCAAAAACAATTCACTTAATCCCCACGTCCCTTTGAGGTAGGCGCCGACGTGAATCCTGGTTTACAGGTGGAGAAACCAAAGCTCAAAGAGTAACCTGCCCCAGGTCACTTGGAAAAGGGCAGAGGCACGATTTGGGCCAGGCTGTCAAGCATTGCTGGAAACCTTTGGCAGCAAAGGCAACCGTCCCTCTTTGGCTTGCAACGTGCAAGGGACAAAGAGGGGCAGACCCCACCCCTCAGGCCCTCCCCGAAGGGGTCTTAGGCTGACCCTGTCCCCGACCCCAAACGCTGGGGGTCGAGGGTGGCTGCGAGGCTTCGGGAAGAAACAGCTCACTCCGCTGGGCACAGACCAGAAACGCGCAGGCCTGACTCCTGGCGTCACCAGCCACCCCCATGGCCGGCCTTCCCCTGGGGAGCAGAGCATCCTTGCCCCGTTCCCCTGCATGGCCCTTTGCCCGTCCCCCCCCAACCCCCCACGACAATCTGTGCTGTGTCTTCTCTGTCTCCCTGCCCTGTCTCGGCTTTCTCTCTATTCACACGCGGTTGCCTTAGACGCTGCATTTTTTCCTATAACATCATGTCTGATCCAGACTTTCCTAAAAGCACCCTTTGAGGCCTTGCAGCTTCCCCTGGGCTGGACCGCACCGAGGCCCCTCCTCTGCCCAGCCTGGCGGGGTGGGGGTGGGGGGACTCCCAGCCCCTCCCCCACACCCCATTCAGGGAGCCACAATGCACATTTTCATATCAAAAGCCACCCCTTGTACCTCGGCCACAAATCCTTCCTGAAAGCAGACAAGATATCCTCAATCAAGGAGAAAATAAACAGGATGTGCCCGCCGCCAAAAAATATTTACATCCCATCCTCAGTACGTTAATGTACCAGAATGTTCTCCCACCTTCTACTTGTCGTCTACCTTCGAAATTATCCGTTCTAACCACCTTCTCTGGGGAGGACGAGGGGTATTTTTCCACAGCCTGTGAATGGGCCGTGCCCAAGCAGTACAAGTAAGACTCTGTGCCGAGAGGCCACTGGAAGCTGACCTTCTGGGACCTTCTAAAGTGACAATGACAACGTGGTGGATGGGAGCGTTTTCTGGCCCTGTCTTCCTCTGCTCCACAGGGAGGCGGGAATTTCAGCTTTGGAGATAAAACAGGGGGCAAGCCAGGGAGCTGGGGAGGTGGGGGGGAGAGGGAAGGGGAGAAGGAGGCAGGGGAGTCGGGGGGCCTCAGGAGGAAGTCCCCGCTCCATCACGGTGCTCCCTTCCATGGTTCGCACAACCAGACAGCTAGCAGAAACTCCAGCCATCATCCAGCTTGACCTCTGGGAGTGAAAGATGGGGCGTGTAGGTCCAGTGAAGGGGAGGCCACACAGCTAGTCGGCAGGTGGGGGGCCACCCGGGGCTGCTTCCCAACCCCCTGGGGGCTCTGCCCCTGCCCAGGAGCACCCGCTCTACCGCTCTGCGTCCTGCAGACACTTTGCCTGTGTGGACAAGGGTCTGAAAGGCCCACAGCCTCTCCTCCAAGAACAACAGAGCCCTCGTCAACACCAAGAGGCGATGTGCTCGGTTCACCAAATAAGATGATGAGACTCACAGGCAGCTCTCACGGCAAAGTTCTATCCCTGCGACGTGTCTCCAATCTGTCCCCCCTCTGGAGAAACAAACGCAGAGAGTTTGAAGACAAGGGCCACCCAGCCTGTCCCTGGGGCCTCCACCCCATCAGCTCATGTTTGTTTTGTTTGAGAGGAAGATTCTCAGACTGGTCGCGGAGGGAGGCAGGAGGGCCCTTCCTCCTGGGCCCCAGCTCCCGGCCTGCAGGCTCTCCTGCATGGCACCCGGGGCGCAGGGCGCAGCCAGCCTCCCGCAAGGCTGCCCGGGCCTCCAGGGGCCTCCCCGCGGCCTGTTGTCTCTGGAGGCTGTGGCCGCGGGAAATGTCAGAGCCGTGTGTCACCGCCCCTGGGGGAAAGATGAGTCAGTGCGCAGACCTCGCTCCTGCCTGCCTTCTTTCCTTCTGAGGCCTCCTGATTGTGTTTGCGAAGCTGGTTTTTAAATTAACTCCGGCACACTCGAGTGGGGGCGTTTATAGCATTTATCAAACCCTGCTCCAGACGCAGCCGGGATCTGTCCAGCTCCAGAGCCTCTGTGGACCAGGACACAGCTTCGGCAGAGACACAGATCTGAGAGGGAACCCGTTAGCGGGTCCGCAGGATGCCTGGGGCCACAGGCCAAGCTGAGGCCAACACAGTGGGTCTTTGGAGAACCCCATGGAGCTACCTCCAGTTCCTACCCTCCCATCCAAAACTCAAAAGGTTTTCTCCTGGGTGGCTCAGATGGTTAAGCGTCTGCCTTCGGCTCAGGTCATGGTCCCAGGGTCCTGGGATCGAGCCCCACATCGGGCTCCTAGCTCAGCGGGGAGCCTGCTTCTCCCTCTCTCCCTGCCTCTCCCCCTGCTGTGTTCTCTCTTTCTCTCAAATGAATAAATTAAAAAAATAATAATAAAAAAAAAAGGTTTTCTCCAAAGCCTTGAACTTACTGATTTGGTCTCAACACACCCTCTGGTCCTCCCCCATGAATGAGCTCCAGGTCAAGCTCTTCGTTCTCTCCCCCTCCCTTGCACCAGGGTTCCCATCCTGAAGAAGTTCAGGCCGGAGGAGGGGAGAGCTGCCCGGCAGACCCAAGGAGCGAGGAGCAGGAGGATGGGGGATGCTTTCCCTAGCACCCAGGCCCCGAGCACCAGTTCCCTGTTGCATGCCCACCACATCCCCGTGGAAGGGTGCCCTGAGCATCTCACATGGACCGCCCACTCTGTCAGCTTCCAGAAATACTAAGACTGCCCTCGGCGGTTCAGAGTCTAAAGAGGGAGCTGGATGCAGACCCAAATGAGTATAGATAGCAATGTGACAGATGCCAACAGACAGGCAGGACCAGGACCCCTGAGAGGCGAGAGAGGGAGAAGACATGTTTCTGCACAGGTTTCACTGGAAACACCGTGGTTCTCCTTATCCCCACTTTTTTTTTTTTTAACTCAAGTAATACAGCAATACGGTTTTTGCAAAAAATCCAACAGTACAGAAACATGTATAGTATACACTAAAAGTAACTTTTATCCCACCCTAAGCAACACAGTCACCCAGACCTTCCTCTAAGTAAGCATTTTTTTTAAAAAATGAGAATAAAAAAACTGATCGTGTGCTCATACTATTTTAAATCCTGCTTCCCCCCCCCTTCTCTTTGTAAGTCAATGAATAATACACAATACCTTAATAGCTGAATCATACACGTTTCACCTTACGGCTCTATCAGAGCTCACTTTACTATATTCTATTGGTGGAGGCGTTTTTTTGTTCCTCACTGCATGCTACATGGATCGCGCTCCTGCGATTAACTTTTTCGTTTTCTTGTCACCTTTCCTGATAGTCCATCTTATCCTGCCTTTTAATTTCAGCCCAGTGTCGTTCCACTGAGGAATTTCAGCTCCCGTGGTGCAGAGAATGCGGTGTGCTTGCAATTGGAGGGCACCGATGTCCAGACATCTGCCCCTGGATCTGGCGGGATAGTCATTTTCAGAGGTGGGCTCTTTCAGATGCAGTTGATTCTCATTATTCACGGTGGTTCTATCCTTTCTTTCACTTTTATTCTAATTCCAGTGTAGTTAACCCACGGCGCTGTGAACATTTTGGTAGTTACAGTCTATGAAGTTGCTGGAACGCTCAGTTGGCAAATACTGAACTATGCTCCTAAGGGAAATACAGGTCAGGTTCCTGTGAGCCACTGGTCACAGCCTTTTCACAAACCGATCAATACTTAACCTTATTGTATGTGCGTTTCTGTTTAAAGACACGTTATTTGGTATATGTGGCTGATTCGTTAGCATCGAACTCATGGCCACCATCCCTGTAACTCATGCGTGGAGGAAGCTTATCTAACACTCGTATTTTCTCCGTAAGGCACCCTGCAGCCTCCTTGTGGTTAGGAGGCACCAAGAACGCTGCAGCACCACCCTTGGGGGCTGTCAGAAACAGCGAAATCGCTAACAAAAAGCAGAAAAATTTAAAAAATGTGGCACCACGTAGTCTGCAAAAAGGACACTTGTTTACAGAATGAGAGCTGAAACAGAAGGCAGAGCATCGCCCTGTTTGACCCCAGCTGGGCTGTGCCCATCAGGTGACTCAAATTCTTCACTGCGATCCTTGTGCCATGGTGACTTGGAAAAGACCATGGAAGTCTTATTCTTGGGGCCACAGATAAATCTTAGCGAGTAGGGAGATTTACAAATATGGAATCCACAAATAATGAGAGTCAACGGTACTACTCTTTTTCCTTGACTCTGCTCGATCTTTCCTAAGGGTCCTGTGTTTGTTTTCCCTTTACATATCATCAAAAGGGTAAGATCGACACAAGTTTAGTATCTGTGAAGGGACAGAGTAGCTCACCCTTGGTCCGGTCCTAACCCACTTCGACTGGGTACGGTAGCCTGTGCAGGACAGGTTGATGGCCACTTCCAAGGTTCTACCTGGCTTATACCTGCTCATGCAATGGGACACCTTCCTGTATGCCCACTGCCTGTTTTCTGAGACTATGAATAAACGAAAAACTTTGATAACTACAATGCCCAACATGTACAACCCTTCCTCTCTGGGGCAATGGCACCACATAGAATATACTGCCTCTGTTAGAATGTGCCTTTCCTTCCCTACATGGCACCCTACCTCACACACACACACACACACACACACACATACACACCCTGCTTTTGGCATAGTCGTTCTCCGGGATTTGTGGAGTATGTCAAATGTAGTGGATTGAACAGCCCCTAAAAGATATGTCCACGTCTCAATCCCTGGTGCCTGTGAGTGTGACCTTTGCAGGGCGTTGGCAGGTGTTATTAAAGCTAAAGATCTTGATACGAGGTTTTCCTGGATTTGGGCCCTAAATCCAATGACGGGTGTCCTTCTAAGAAAGGGAAAGAGAGAAGACACCCAGTCACACAGTAGGGAAGGCTATGTCAAGACAGAGGGAGAGACTGATGAGGTATGTACAAGTCAAGGGATGCTGGGCATCACCAGCAGCCACCATCATTTAGGAGAGAGGCATGGACAGACTCTCCCACAGAGCTTCCAGGAGGGAGCAACCCTGCCAACACCTTCATTTCAGGCTTCTGGCTTCCTGAACTGTGACAAAATACACTTCTGTTGTTTTGAGCCAGCCGGTTCACGGTATTTTGTTACAACAGCTGCAGGAAACTCATGCAGCTGGAGAGAAACAGATGCAGGAGGTGGCAAGATGGGAAAGGAATTCTGCTCTTCCCACCTCAAGGGGCAGCACCAAAAGGGATTTGGGGTTTTCTCACTGATGTAGACACTGAGGTTCTGAGTCAGGGGGCATCCAGTGGGGAAGCATTATTGTGCCCTAACCCAAGCATTTCATGAAGAAAAACCAGGTCAGGGGATACAAAACAAAACAAAACAAAACAAAAAACAGAAGGGAAAAAGAATAATAGACTGGGCAAAAAGAATGGCACCACACACAACAAAGGATCAGTATCCAGAATATATAAAGAACACCAACAAACGAAGAAGAAAAAGAAAACCCAATAGAACACATACACATACACACAATACCTATGAATATGCATGTAAGAGAAAAGGAAATGTGAACAGCCAATAAACATGAAAAGATGCTCACCCTCACTAATTATCAGACATATGCTAATTAAAACCACCATGCAAATGCAGATTTAAACAATACACCCATCAGACTGACAAAAAGATACAAGTCTGATAAGATATCAAGTGTTAGCTAAGATAGAGGGAAATGAAAATGTCCATGCAGAGCTGGTGGGAACTGGTGCAATCTTGGGCAGCAATCTGACAGTATCTGGTAGGGCTGGAAATAGCCAAACAATCGCAGTTCTTGGTGTCGATCCTAGAGAAATTGCACATGGAAGGACAGACAGAGCTGATTGGGGGCAAAGAGTGAATGTCCATCAGCAGGAAATGGATAAATGAATTGTAGCTTCTTTATATGATGTCATACAGGATAAGCCTTAAAATGAATGAAGCACAGCCCTACAAAGCAACACGGATCCCTTTCAAAAACACAGCAAGTTACAAAATGTTACACTTGGCACAAAAGCATTCAGATAAATGCATTAGCTCAAAAAACAATGCTCTGGGGGTTCATGGGTGAACTCAATCGGTTAGGCGTCTGACTCTTGATTTCAGCTCAGGTCATGATCTCAGGGTCGTGAGATCAAGCCCTGCATCTGTACTCAGTGCGGAGTCTGCTTGAGATTCTCTCCCTCTCCCTCTGCTCCTCCCCCCCACGTGCTCTCTCTCCCTCTCACAAATAAAATCTTTAAAAAAACAACACTCTGTATCATGCACAGATACACAGATGTAGTGCACATTGAAAAAAATACAGAAAGACTAAGTTGCACGATTTGTCTCTGGGAAGAAGGGAGTTTAATGGAATTCAATGGAGAATAAGGTACTGTTCTCTTCTTCAAAAAAAGGTCACAAAGACATGGAAGAGAAAACAGGAAAGCATATAACTATCAAATGAGGGAAAACATCGTAGCTTCCTGGAGAATAAGAGATAAAGTGTTCCAGAAGGCAGAGGACAGAGACTTCCACTTTGGGAAGGCGTCCCAGAGGAGGTGGAAGTGGAGCCTTGAAAGATGGAGGGGTGAGGGGCACCTGGGTGGCTCAGTCGTTAAGCATCTGCCTTCGGCTCAGGTCATGATCCCTGGGATCGAGCCCCGCATCGGGCTCCCTGCTCCGTGGGAAGCCTGCTTCTCCCTCTCCCACTCCCCCTGCTTGTGTTCCCTCTCTCGCTGTGTCTCTCTCTGTCAATTAAATAAATAAAATTAAAAAAAAAAAAAAAGAAAGATGGAGGGGTGGAATTTGGAGATGGGTCTGAGAAACCCCTCCATAGCATACTAGGCCTGCTCTCTCAGGCACTCTGGGCCAGTCTCATTTGCCATGTTTCCTGAATAATGTCTTAAGTGCTCAGATTTCAATATAGAAAGTGAAATATCTACCTTCCAAGGCAAAGCTACCAAGGCGGTGTTGCCATGTACTGTGGACTGCCTGATCAGCGCCCAGGGGCTAGAGGGCAGGAAACCCTTCCCAGACTCCCTTGCAGCTAGACTCTGCGTGTGACCTGTGTTCTACCAATCAGGCTTCAGTGTGCATTGGTGGGGAGAGAGCCTGGGTGGGAGCGTCCGTTCACGGGGTGGGCTGTGCCAAAGAACGGTGGTTCTCAACCGCTCCACGGCATGTGGCAGAGGCAGCAGGTCCCTTGGTGGCCATTCCGGGGGTGGTTTGGGGACTCAGCTCCTACAAGTCCGCATAGAATCTTCCTACAGCACTCTGGCACCTCCAAGAGGTACTAAACTCTCTCACAAATCCCCCTTCTGCTTGAGGTCGTGGATTCTGTTATTTGCAGCTAAGAACCCTGACCCACGCAAATTCACTGAATTTTTTTTTTTTATCAAGCCTGTGGTCTTTGATGACATTTTTCTCATGAGCCGACGGCCCCTGAGCTAAGAGTTCTCACCGCTGGGATCAAACCACTTTTGATGAATAAAGGAGGGGGATTCAAGCATGTACGACCTACAGCGGGAAGAAAATTTAGGAACCATCCGAAACATGAACATTAGACCAGGGTCTGGCCAACTTTTTTACGGTAAAGGACCAGACAGCAGATATTTGGGGCTCTGCAGGCCATACAGTTTCCATCACAATGACTTAACTCCAGTGTCACAGTCTGAAAGCAGCCTTGGACGGTATGAGTGGGTGTAGCTACTTTCTAATAAAACCTTATTTACAAAAAGAGGTGGCAGGCTGGATTTTGCCCATGGACCATAGTTTGCCAACCACCACCCACCAGAGGTTAAACATACAATAAACCAATCACCAAAGCCACCCCAACCTGTACAGAAGGTAGGACAATTCCGCCATACCGCGGGCATCCATGTCCCGTTCCCAGCTGAAGGAGCTGCACACATGATCTCGTGTCTCCATGGTTACACAGGGTTCCCCAACCCCCCCTCCCCAACTTCCTCTTTCTCTTAAAATGTATAATCTGGAAATAGTCTCAACTGGGGCCATAGTATCCACGTGTCCTTTCCATTTTTTTTAGAACAGCATAAATTACATTTTATTTGAGCAAATATTTAGGATTTTCTTTCAACTGGCCAAGATATATAGGATTTCCACTTCAGTCTTTAATTAAAACACAATTAAAATGCACGTGGAAACTGAAACTAATACAGACATTAGTGTTTATATTGTAAAATGCCTCGACGCAATTCAACATATGGTAATAATAACTACACCAATTTTGGCACTTACAGGAGAACTTCTGCCCCACAATCATGGAAATTGGGGACTGTCACACTACAATTTTGCCTGACCTCCCGAGTATAAGTAAGTGTGGTGCTGGACTCACCTGGGCCTCGGCCCAAATTCCATCTCTTCTGTTATTGAGGTGAGTGACCACGATTGTCCTTTGAGCCTTGGTTACCTAGGTTCAAAGTGAGACCTGTTCAGGGCAGATGGGACAAGGAGATAATCTACCTGTTAAACACAGTGTGGGGATCCCGGTGGGCGCTCAATAAAAGCTCAGTGCTGGGATGATGGTGACCATGATGACAGAAAAAAGCTTGTTTTGCAATGTCAGGGCGCCTGGGTGGCTCAGTAGGTTGAGCGTCCGACTCTTGGTTTCGGCTCAGGCCAAGATCTCAGGGTCATGAGATCCAGCCCCGCGTGGGCTCTGTGCTCAGCGAGGAGTCTGCTCATCCCTCCCCTTGCCTGCGCACTCTCTCCCTCTCGCTCTAAAATAAATAAATAAAGTCTTTAAAAAAAAAAGTGTCAGTGATCACATAGCAACCTGGTGCTAGGAACCAGGCCCGCAGCATTTGGGGCCCTCAGCTCTGCACATTCACTGTGGGGCCACTCTCCACCTTCCCGGGGCTAGCATCTCCCCATGACAACAGCTCACCCAAAACTCCCATCCCCCTGGGGTCACAAAACACAAATGGATTCACCCAGGCACAAATCCTTAGTTCCGAGAGTGGGGTTCTGCTGCCCCATCTCACCTACACGGTGGGCAGGGGGCTCCCCCCCTGCGGTTAACCACCTGTGGGGTCACAGACAGCCACTTCATATCCCTGGGCCAGGAAGTGTGGCCCGGTTAGCGCTTCCCAAACTTTGAGGTGCATGTGAATCAGCTGGAGAATCTCGTTAAAAGGCCGGTTGGCAGTCTTAGGTGGGTGGGAGGTAGGGCCCAATAATCTGCTTTGCTCACGCGTTCCCAGGTGACACCCAGGTACCCTGAGAACACACTTTGGGGAGCACCGGCCTAGAAGATTTCTTGGTTGCCCCAGAACCAGCCTAGCATGCTTTGATTACAACACGAGGCAGGTCTGCCCACCATCCATTCACCTCCCCAGCCACGGGTTCTGGGGGTGAGGAGGAATCCCATAGTTCCTAAAGAACCCGAGACAGGTTGGCTGTTCTCTATCAAGAGCATGAAGAGATGGACAGAGAGTGTGCACGCAGATCCCAAGGAACTCAAGAAAACCTTTTAGGGGCAAATCCCGTTGCTCCTTAGCGTGGAGGCTTCACCCCCACCCCCCTCTCCACGTAGACGCCAGGATTGATATCACGAGCACCAAGGAACTCCCACGTCTCTACAGATTTATAACAAAACTGTCTCAGCAGGAAAAATTATTCTGGATTCATGCCTCCTACCCTTACCTGACAGCTGGGAGCATTTTTCCTCAGCCCAAAAATGTTCCCCGGGCTTCCTGGGCCACCAGGCAAACACACCAGGCCCCGGATAGCTCCAGTAAAGGCCGCGGGTCTGCAGCTGGCCACCTGGAGGGCAAGCCTGGGCAGGCAGAGTGGCCTGAGCTGACCGGCCAGGGCGGGCCCCAAAGTCCAGGTGTCGGGAGGCGCCTTTTCTGGGAAGCCTGTCCCTGCTGGTAACAGTTAACGACACGCCTTCCCATTCCAAAGTGGACATTCAAAACAAAACACCTGACCACACAGCTGTCCTGGGTTTTGGCGCATTCAGGAAGCATGCGTTCTGCAAGCCACCCGCCCCACCACCGGCCCGGGGTGCCCCCCGCCCCGGCCCTGCCCCCTCGGAGGCGCTTCCTGCCACATGGCCCATGGGGTGCCGGGATTTGCCTAACTTTGCATGTCCTGCAGTCAGCAGCCCCTGGCTGTCACGCCAGCTCCGTGGTGGTTCCAACTTTCACTCCGCAGAATAAAGCCCACAGGGGAAATCCTGCCCGTCCTCAGGCCAAATAGCCCGTCTGAAGTCTCCTGTCCCCTGGACCTGACAGCAGTGCGATGCTGGCTTCAGACAATGGCCCGCGTGCCCGCTGGTCTGACCCTCGTGCTGCCTCCAAGGTCAATGGGCCCCCTCTACCGCTCAGAACCTCCTCCAGAGGTGGAGGAGCCCCCCCGCCTGCGCTCAGAGCCCCCTTCCTGGGCTTGGCTGCAGCACCTCCTGCCTGGGGCTCAGCCCAGCCCCTCCGCAGAGCAGACGCCCCGCTATCCATTGTGACATGCAGCTATTTAATGCAGTAACATATTCACAACAGAAACCCTTCCACCTTAACCAGCTTTCAGCGTGAAGTTCAGAGGCACTGAGTACATTCACACCACATGATGTGCAACCGTCCCCACCGTCCGTCTCCAGAACCCTTGCATCTTCCCCGACTGAAACGCTGTCCCCATGGAACACTGACTCCCCATCGCCCCATCTCCCCCACAAGCCCTGGAAACCACCATTCTACTTCTGTCCCTGTGAACTTGACTACTCTGCATACCTCACCGTAAGGCAATCATGCAACATTTGTCCCTCTCAGGGCTGGCTTATTGTACCTGGCGTCATGTCTTCAAGGTTGCAACACGTTCTAGCAGGTGTCAGAACTTCCTTTTTAAGGCTGAATCGTATCCCACTGGATACAGATACCCCAGTTTGTTTAGCCATTCATCCATCCAAGAACACCTGGGTCACTTCCACCCTTTGGCCGTTGTGAATAACACTGTTCTGAACATGCAGTGTGCCAAATAGCTGCTCAAGTCCCTGCCATGAACTCTTTTGGGTATATACCCCATGAATTACTTTTTTAAAAAAAGATGTTATTTATTTATTCTAGGGGGGAGGGGGAAAGGGAGAGGAAGAGAGAATCTTCAAGCAGACTCCCTGCTGAGCACAGAGCTCAATGTGTAGCTCGATCCCACGACCCATGAGACCATGACCTGAGCCGAAACTAAGAGTTGGACGCTCAACCGACTGAGCCACCCAGGGGCCCCTCCATGAATTACTTTTTAACTTGTTCTTGACATAGAATATTTGTCAGAAATTTGCTCACATAAGTGCAGGGCTCATGGAATCTCCACAGACTGAGCACACCCATGAAATCAGCACCCAGATGGAGAACCAGAATGCTCCCTGCTCCCCAAAAGCCCCCTCATGTCACCCCCCTCTCCCAAGGTCACTACCCTCCACCCAACCTGCATCACCAATATCCTGGCTCCTAACAGCGTACATCAGCTTTGCCCATTTTTACACTTTACACAAGTGGAATCATGCAGTGTGCGTCTGGCTTTTTTTTTTTTTTTTTTTAAGACTTTATTTATTTATCTGAGAGAGAGAATGGGAGACAGAGAGCATGAGAGGGGAAGGGTCAGAGGGAGAAGCAGACCCCCCACTGAGCAGGGAGCCCGATGTGGGACTCGATCCCGGGACTCCAGAATCATGACCCGAGCCGAAGGCAGTCGCTTAACCAACTGAGCCACCCAGGCGCCCCGCGTCTGGCTTCTTTTATTCAGCATTATGGTTTGTGAGGTTCGGCCACCTGCTGCGTGTCGCTGTGGGTCATTCACGCTCATTCTTCGTATGGCATTCCAACGTGTGCGATATCACAATTTATTTTTCTATTCTATTGCTGATGGGCAGGTACGGACTGTTACAGATAATGTTGCTATGAACATCCTAATACATGGCTCTCAGGAAGCCTATGGACGCTTTTCCGGTCAGTATATACCCATGAGTGGAACTGCTGGGTCAAAGGGTGTACACATCAGCTCCACTAGATAAAGCCAGTCTTCCAAAATGCTTGTACTACCAGTTTGTACTCCTGCCTGCAAAGCATTTCACCAATCCCTGATATTCTTTTTCATTTCAGCCCCTCTGGTGGGTATGCAGCGGGAGTGCCTTGTGGTTTTAATTTGCATTTCCCTGATGACTAATGAGATTGAGCACCTTGTCACGTTTATTATTTCCTCTCATGTCTTAGAGACGGGTCACAAACCCCCAACAAGAAGGTGCAGCAGGGATGATCTCAGTGTCTTGCATGGCTGGGTCTTCCAGCCTCCTACGCAGCCAGGGTGCAGGATGAAATCCAAAGCTGAGCCGTGTTACAGGAGATGAGGCTAAGTTCTCTACTCACCTGACCAGACCATCATGGGCCCTGGGCTGCATTAGGCATGACTGGCCCCCCCCCTTCAGTAACTCTTTGCTCGTAAGTGCCCCAAGGGCCCGGCCTTTAGCCAAGAGTGCCAGATGTCACTGGGCTGGCACTGGCTGATGCAAAAAGCCAACAAACACAAGTGTGCAATTCGTAGGAACAACAAGTCCCTCTCTGGAACATGCACCACAAATATGGAGAATTCTGCAATCAGGAAAGGGATGAAGCCGAATCCGTGTCTGGTCTTAAGAGGCATGCCAACCAACTCCCTGAGCTAGAACCTGATCCCTTGGTCCTCCCATATTCAACTTAACTCCACCTAGCAAGTATTTATTGAGGCCCCCCAGATGGGCAAAAGCATGAACTTAAAGACACAGGGAAGTATGTTAGTGGTGATTATTTCTAGGTAGAAAAGGATTACTCAGTTACTTTTTTTCTTCACATTTTTTCTATGTTAATGTTTTAAAATAACGTTGATTAAAATTCAGGAAAGAAACAATTCAATTTTAGAAAATATGATACGGGGGCGCCGGGGTGGCTCAGTTGTTTAAGCGACTGCCATCGGCTCAGGTCATGATCGTGGAGTCCCGGGATCAAGTCCCACATCGGGCTCCCTGCTCAGCGGGGGTCTGCTTCTCCCTCTGACTCTCCCCCCTCTCATGCTCTCCCTCTATCATTCTCTCTCTCAATAAATAAAAATAAATAAATAAAATAAATAATAATTAAAAAAAAAAAGACAATATGATACGTGTGGGGCGCCTGGCCGGCTCAGTTGGGAGAGCGTATGACTCTTTATCTCGGGGTCATGAGTTTGAGCCCCACGCTGGGCGCAGAGCCTACTTAAAAAATATATGTACGTGATAATTATTTTGCCTAATATATAGGCAAAGATTTTTTTTTTAAATGGTAACTATTGGGCAAGAGTTTAAGGCATTCTCCTAGATTTCTGGTGGAAACATGATTGCTTTCATCTTTTTGGAGAGCAAAGTTAAATTTAAATATGCTTATTCTTTGACCCAGAAATTTCACCTCTAGGAATTTATGAATTTACACAAATATACATCTAGGACGTTCATTGTAAAATTTTTTTAATAGGAAGGAAGGAGGGAGGGAGGGAGGGAAGGAAGAAGAAAAAGAAATAAAAACAGCTTAAGTTTCTAACATTACGGGCTTGATTTTAAATAAATTATCCTATACTTATAAAGTAAGACTATATGAAACTATTGAAATGATGTTATAAAATATTTAATAACATGGAAAAACATACCCGATGAAGCACATAAAAAGCCTAGATTACAGAACAATATGGATAATTCTATCGCCCTTAAAGATTCATGTACATATAAAGGAAGAAAAAGAAATACCAGAAGAATGTATGCCAAAATGTTATTGGTGTTTTCTCTAGACGGATTTCAGATCATTTCTTCCTCTTGTATTTTTCTGTATTTTCTTAGATGTCTCAAAAAACACACATTGCTTTTGGAATCCGAAAGGAAATGAACATTAAGCGGTTAACACCGAGGGAAAAGCAAGAGAAAAACTGCCCATCAATCTCAACACCCTAACCTCCCCCACACCTCCATTCTCAGCAGCATCTCACTAAGCTCTCTGGCCCACAACCCAGTTAGGGATGGTGCTTGTTTACTTCCTGTGCTGGTATGGCTGGAAATGCCCAGCAGCATCCTAAGGCCTGCACCAGCCCAGGTCCTATAATGGAAGCATCCAGCTGTGCCTGGAGCCACATGGGCCTCAAGGATGAGGTTCCTGCCGGGTCCTGGGGCTCTCCCAGGGTCTCTCTGCTTCCACCTGCAGCAATGACTCTCCACACATCCCTCAAGACAGCTCCTCCTTCATCCCCCTTGGCTTGCGGTTCAGCTCACTGTGATGTGTAACTCTCAAGACTCCGCAGGTGCCTCCTGGGGCACCTGGCTGCATCCCTGGGGTGCTGCATGCCCAGGTAAGCCTCCCCTTGCCCATGTGTGATGCTAGTGAAACTAACAGAGACTAAATGACAGCTGTGGTGGATGCAGGTCACATGGCCAGGTGGCATCAACCTCACCTGTGAGCGTGGGAGTGGGAGGGACCATTTATCTGGCAAACTCAGAAGTCAACAAGGCCAGGTGACAATGAAGAAATGAGCAAAGGGTCTGCTTTAGAGTTGCAAAAAACAACACAAAGTCCTTGACTAAAATTCATTCGTTTTGTTCAAGAGAATCATCAGACCCTCATTTGGAACCTATTTATTCTCCGTTTACATTCAGTTTTCAATAGTTCACCTATGCCCTTTCTTGTGGAAATCAGAGTAAGGAGATTAGGAGCAGAAAATCAGAAGAGGCGAGCAAGAAGGCTTATACAGATGTTCAGTGTAGCTGTTTTTTGTTATAGCAAAACACTGGGAAACCTAAGTACATCGGTGACTGTACAAATAAATTCTGCTACCTACACTGAACAGCATAATAAGAGATTGATACATGCTGATTTAGAAAGACTGTCACAATATAGTGAGAAAATGTGCTTAATTGTGTGATGGTGTGCTTCGATTTGTATTTTATTTATTTTTAAAGATTTTATTTATTTATTTGACAGAGAGAGAGACAGCGAGAGAGGGAACACAAGCTGGGGGAGTGGGAGAGGGAGAAGCAGGCTTCCCGCCGAGCAGGGAGCCCGATGCGGGGGCTCGATCCCAGGACCCTGGGATCACGACCTGAGCTGAAGATGCTTAACAACTGAGCCACCCAGGCGCAACCTCGATTTGTACTTTAAAAAGCCCACAAGGATATGTATTCACATATGTCCTGGTACAAGCACCAAACATATCTGGAAGGATACAAAACACTGCCTTTTTCAGAGTGAATAAGCATTTGGTGTGAGAGGGAGATACTTTTTATTATGATGTTTGAATTTTCTGCTTTTGAATTTTTACTTCTGTAGTGCTTGAAATGTTTTCCATGCTCATGGATTATGACTTCAATTAAAACAATGGTTTAAAAAAAGAAACAGGGGAGAGGGATAACTTTTGGATGTAGACCCAGTGAGAGCAGAAATAATTGATAACAGACAGCTTCGGAACAAGAGAGAAGATACAACAACATTTCAGTAAGTCAGTAATGCAAGAGAGAAACAGAATGAAGGTGAGAGAAAAATAGAAGTCTGGGACCTACAAGTCAAACAGATATGCAAGACCCACTGATCCGGGTGCCTGGGTGGCTCAGGTGGTTAAGCGACTGCCTTCAGCTCGGGTCATGATCCTGGAGTCCTGGGATCGAGTCCTGCATCGGGCTCCTTGCTCAGCAGGGAGTCTGCTTCTCCCTCTGACCCTCCTCCCTCTCATGCTCTCTGTCTCTCATTCTCTCTCTCTCAAATAAATAAATAAAATCTTTAAAAAAAAAAAAAAAAGACCCACTGATCCCTGGTGATATTACTACAATATAGCATACTTTTAAATTATGTACTAACGATGCCTCTGAAACATCAAAATAAGATTAGATTGCCTTGAACAGTCTTTAAGCAGAAAAGTTTGAAACGCTAGACATTCCCACTTAAGTCAGAATTAAGATAAGCATACCTGCTGTCATCCTTACTACTTAAAGTTGTTCTGGAGGGTGTAGCCAATGCAACAAGACAAGAAAAGAGAATGAACAGCAGAAACACTGGAAAGAGACAGAAGGCTCCACCAAGATGCTATGATGGTCTACCCATGAAACTCAGGAAGACAGTCCCACAGTTCAGTGAGCAGGCCAATTACTAAATAAATACATGAAAAGCAATTTCTTTTATATATGCTAAAAGCAAACAATTAGAAAGTATAGTGGAAAATGCCACCTTGGCTGCAAACATCTCAAAATGCCCAAGTATAAACTTAAGAACCCTACATGAGAAAACCATGTGAAACAATATCTGACGGACACACTGAAGTTGCAAATGAGAAGATCCAATATTATAAAGATTCCAATTCCCTCTACATTCATCTAGAAATGTAGTGAAATTTCAATCAAAATCGCAGAGGATTTTTTTTTTCCAAGTTGACCAAATCATTCTAAAGTTCATCTGGAAATAAAATGCAAGAGAACAGCCAAGAAATTTTGTAATCATGGGATTCATGCCCTAAAATAATTAATATATTAAAACAGTGTGGAACTGGCAACAGAACATAGATTCATATCATTGGACAGGAAAAAAAAAAAAAAAACACTCCAGAAACAAAACCAAAAATATGCAAGAATTAACACATGGTAAAGGGAGTGTTTTGAACCGGTAGGAAAAAGACAACATCAGGAAGATGTAAGATTGGATTCTCTAGCTCACATGAGTCATCAGATCATTTTAGGAAAGGATTTGAGATTTAAGTGTGGAAAATTAAGTATGAACGTGTTGGGATAAACAGAAATGTAGACAAATAGCTGTAACATCTCAGAGAAGCATGGGTCGCGAAGAATAACACCAAATGCAGACGTTTAAAAGAAAACATTTAGAAATGTCTCTACATGAAAACAAAATGCTTTTTTTTCCTTTCACATCAACAAGCACTAAAAGCAAACCCGAGAGGCAAAGGGCAAACCAGGATAAAATTGTTTGCAGTCGATATGGCAAACAAGTTACATCCTTGATACACAAAGATTTCTTACAAATTAATAAAAAAAAAATCAATTCCCCCAAGGAAAAAAATACACAAAGGTCATGAATAAGCAATTCCCAAAAGAAGGAACACAAATGGCCTACGGACATATATCAAAAAACGTTCAAAGAAATACACACTTTTCAAACCTAGATGTTATTCCTTACCATTCAAGTTGGCAAAGATTTTTTTTTAATTTTTGTGTATTTATTTATTAAATTACATCCATTTTTTGTCAGAGAGAGAGAGAGCACAAGCAGTGGGGAGTGGTGGTAGGCAGAGGGAGAAGCAGGCTCCCCAGCAAGCAAGGAGCCCGATGCGGGACTCCATCCCAGGACCCTGGCATCACACCTGAGCCGAAGGCAGATGCTTAATGGACTGAGCCACCCAGACGCCCCTCAAAATGGTATATGTTTGAATATGAAATCCTGTTTTTAGAAACTAGGTGCATATATGCATTCCTAAGTGACACACAAGGGCATATACCAAAATGTAAATGTATATATATATATACATATATATATATTTTGGCATATATATATGTATACATATATGCCAAAAGTTTCCCTGGATGGCAGGATTATGGACAATTCATGTTCTTTTAACTTGCCTACATTTTAAAAATGTTTTTTCATTAATATACCTCTGCAATAAGAAAAAGCATTTTTAAACTGTCATTTGCAGGGGCTCCTGGGTGGCTCAGTCGGTTGAGCGTCCGACTCTTGGTTTCGGCTCAGGTCACGGTCTTATGGGTCATGGGAATGAGTCCCACGTTGGGCTCCGTGCTCAGCGGGGAGTCTGCTTGAAGATTCTCTCTCCCTCTCTGCCCCTCCCACTTGTGCTCTCTCTCTCAAATAAATAATCTTAAAAAAATAAAAAAGTAAAAAGCCATTTGCCAAAGAAAGCACGAGTCCACCCACATTCACAGCAGCATTATTCACACTAGCCCAAAGGCAGAAATAACCCAAGTGTCCACCAACGGATGGACACACACAATCGATGATTCAGTTGTTCAAGTTTGGTGGAGGAGCCTCAGTTTTCTAGAAAAGTCACTTAGGAAAAACAGCTCACTCTCTGGTAATATGGAATGCATGAGGTGTTCTCGTAGACGGTGAGACAACCAACACTCCAGAGACCTTTCTCCTCCGCCTGGCCCCCAGTGCCCTTCCCAAGCGGGCCCTTTTTTCAGCCCATCTCCCTCCAGTCAGCTCCGTCCACTGGGCTTGGGGCCCAGGGGGTCCCACAGCAGAATGGTGGGGGACAGCAGGGTCCCCCCATCCCTGGCCACCCCCTCCCTCCCAGCAGCAGCCTCAGGATGGGCAGGCGCCCGAGTGTGGCCGAGCCTCCGCCAGCCCCACCAGCCTCCCTTGCCCCCCTTCTCTTGGCTCCCAGTCCCGAAGGAGCATTTGACTTTCTTCTGATTCTCCCCTCCTCCCACAACAAAAAGCTGAACATTCCCCAGGCGCTTGGCCTGGTTTCTGTACTGGAGCAGAGATGGCCGGGGAAGGCAGGCTGCAAGAAGCCAGCCCCAGTCTGTGCTCACGCGCCCGCCGGTCAACAAATCGGCATCGATGAGCCCGTTTTTCTGCTCATCCGTGGCCAGAGATATCAAAGGACTTTCTTGCTCAGTATCACAGATGAACTCCCTGACTGCTGGGGAGAATGAGAGAAATCAAGTCAGCCTAGGGCACCGGCCCCAGGCTCCCACCAAAAGATGACCCATTGTCCAAGGCTGGGAGGAAGCAGGTGTTCACAGCATCCTCTGCTCACAACCATGGCCTGTCTGGCGGCCTCGGTATGTCCCCCGTGTCCTCAAATGCCCATCTCCCCCTTCGGGGCCTCAAAAGGATGGGCAGGCACGTGTGCCTCGGGATTTCTCAGCACAGAAGAGACTAGTGTTAATTTTGCTCAGTAACTGCGGTGCTGTGTCCAGATAGCTTTGTCAGTGCAAAAAAAAAACAAAACAAAAAAAAACCTTTAGCCACTCTAACAAGTGCTCGCCTGAAACAGCAGGAGGCTGGCGGCGGGAGCCAGGTTAGAGAAGGGAGAGGGAACCCCCCCACCCTCCAGAAAAAGCCGATCCCAGGCAAGGGCTGCAGCTATGAACACAAGCCTCATCTCCAGGGCGGTGATGTTCGGGGTAAGCAGAGAGAGAAGGCATCAGGGTGGCTGGGGCACCCGGACTTAGGGGGCCCGTGCAGGCAGGGAGGTGGAAGGACTGGGGTTCTCGGGAGGGGAGGCAATCACCCCTTAGGGTCGGCCAGTAGTGACAGACCCACCAGGGACCTGTAAGGGGGCACGTCTGAGAAAGAAACTTTCATCACAGCATGTGGCCTGCCCAGGAAATGATCATCACCCAGAGCACAGCTCCGACGTGTGCATCCAGGTATGAAAAGTAAAAATTGTCGAGTAAACCCAAATAGGTACATTGACTTAATGATAAAGCCGCGCAAATCAGGCTCCTCCTGCCTGGTTTCCTCAGACGTCCAGAATGGAGGAAAGCCTCTCCCCGGGGCTGGGAGCACTCACTGCACACCCATCACCGCCCAAGGTCCAGGCGTGGGGGCTGCAGAGAAATTAATCAGTAAACCCAACCATGTAAATTGCACGGGCTCATCACGCTTTGCAGGGTGGACAGGTGCGAGCGAGGTGCTCATGATGGCTGGCCACAAGGGACCCAGAGAGAGGCTGTTTCTCTGGATTTGAAGTCATCCAGACTCTTGATACTGGAAGGAGGAGAACAGATTTTCAACCCCGAGGTCCTCCACGCGTGCTTCTAGCCAGCTCAGAAATAGTTACCGTGACTCAGCCAAGCTGCCAGCCCTGTCTGAAAACCCAAAACCTGCAAAGAAGATAATTGAAGCAGAAAAATCCTCCATCTGGGACAACTGAACACATGCCAGGCCTCCGGGTCTGCCCTGAGGTCTCAGTTCTCAAATGCACAACCCACCCGGGAGTGGGGTCTCGGGCCGACTCGGAGCTGACCCGCCCATCTGTCTGAGCCTCGGTGGCTGGGGTTCTAGGAGTTCTGGAGAACCATACAGCCCCTCAGCTGGAAGGGACCTCAGAGGACTTCTGAGGCCAAGCCCTTGTTTCTTAAAAAGACACTGAGGCCCTGAGAAGGGAGGGACTGGCTCGACCTCACCCAGCCAGCTGTTGGGAAAGCCAGGCCCAGGACCCAGAGCTCCTGACCCCAGCTCCAGAGAGATCCCTCCAAACCTCAAGAGCGGGACGACAGGAAATTTCAATTCTCAAGACCCTTGAGGAAGACCTGCAGATGGACCCGCACCGGGGCACCCACAGGGTCCCCCAAAAAGGCCTCCTGCCTGTCCCCAGGGGGCCTGCCTGTTCACCACCAACACTGGGCTGGTGGGACTGGGGTTCTGGCCATGATGAAGCCCTCAGCTCTGGACACGATGGCCCTGTTCTCTAGGAAAGTCACAGAAAGCCATGCGGCAGCCTCCGGGGAAGAGGGGACAGCAGTAGGGAGCACGGGACGGAGTGGGTGTTTTTGCATCTGCTCCTGAGTAGATTGTGAGCTCCCTGAGGGGCAGGATGACCAAGGGGCCACCTTAATACCCTGGGAGCTCAGGCACCCCTAAACCTTGATCCCCAACCCCCAGGTCTGAACCTTAGCCTCGAGAGGAGTGGCTCAGATGTGGTGCACTCTCCCTGGACTGCAGGACCAGGTTTGAGGGTCCAGTGGCCACAGCATGGGAGCACTCGGGAGCACTGGCCTCTGACCCCTCTTGTCCTGGGCTCTACAAGGTCACAGTCCTCCAAAGGCCACCTCTGGCCTCATGTGGACCTTTTCTTCAGCCTCCACCAAGGAAATACACAGAAGGTAGAGATATCATCAGATGGTGAATTCATCTGAAGGCTATGGGATCACGGCCCCCAAAAAAGTGGACTCTGAGGGGACACCAAAGGCACATGGGCGTCCTTCTTCTTTCGGCCCCACGCCTCTCAAACGTGGGAGGTGATCTACTTCAGACGCCTCCCCCTCCACCAACTGCTGTCTCCCTGCCTCAGTCTCCCCTCTTAGCGCCACTGTCCACTTAGCGACTGTGGTGATCCACAGCACAATCCAGTCATTCCTGCCTCGTCTGTCCTGTCTTCCTCCTGCTGGCATCACAGGATCCAAATGCTGGACACAACCAACAGGGGCTTGTGGAGTGGACTCTGCCCCCCCCCCTTATCTCTTGCCCCTCACGCACAGACTCCAAACACCCAGCCATCTGCCACCTCTGGGCCCCGTGCCTGTGACCCTTTCTTCCCGAAATGTTCCTGATCCCAACCTGCCCAGCCAACTCCCACCCGCCCTTAGAATGTGGTCAGTAAAACAAGGCTCCAGAGCAAACAGTCTGGACTTGAATCCCAAGTCCCACATGGACAAACTCACTGTGTGACCTTGGTCAAGCTGTTTAACCTTTATGAGCCTATTTTTCTCACCTCTAAAATGAGAATAATAACTTGACTTCATGGGGCCATGGGGAGAAGTCAATAAGACAGCACATCAAAGAGTTTGTCACAGGGCCCCCCACACAGAAGGTACTTGATGAATGCCATTCACGATGATGGTGACCAGGAGAGTGATGGTGATGGTGGTGATGGTGATGGTGATGGTGATGATGATGGTGATGATGGTGATGATGGTGACGGTGGTGATGGTGATGATGGTGATGGTGATGGTGGTGATGGTGATGATGATGGTGATGATGGTGATGGTGATGGTGATGATGGTGATGGTGATGGTGGTGATGATGATGGTGGTGATGAAGATGAAGACAGTGGTGATCATGGTGGTGATGATCATGATGGTGATGGTGGTGATGATGGTGATGGTGATGATGGTGATGGTGATGATGATGGTGATGGTGATGATGGTGATGATGAGGACAGTGGTGACTGGTGGTGAAGATGGTGATGGTGGGAGCAGAGATAACAGTGATGATGATGACAGTTGAGTATGATGATGGTGATGGTGATGGTGACACTGGGTGATGATGACACCAAATGATGATGGTGATAACAGTAAATGGGATGATAGTGATGATGGTGATGGTGGTGAATGTGATGAAGACAGTGGTGATCATACTGGTGATGATGGTGATTGTGTGAACAGAGATGATGATGATAGTGAGGATGACAGTGAGTGTGATGATGGAGATGATGATGGTGGTGATGATGGTGGTGGTAATGGTGATGGTGGGAGCAGAGATAACAGTGATGATGATGACAGTGAGTGTGATGGTGGTGATGGTGGTGAAGGTGATGAAGACAGTGGTGATCATGGTGGTGATGATCATGATGATGATGGTGGTGATCATGGTGGTGATGATCATGATGGTGATGGTGGTGATGACGGTGATGGTGATGATAGTGATGGTGATGGTGATGATGATGGTGATGATGGTGATGATGGTGATGGTGGTGATGGTGATGATGGTGATGGTGATGATGGTGATGGTGATGATGATGATGGTGATGATGGTGATGGTGGTGATGGTGATGATGGTGATGATGGTGATGGTGATGATGATGGTGATGATGGTGATGATGGTGATGATGATGGTGATGATGGTGATGGTGATGATGGTGATGGTGATGATGATGGTGATGGTGGTGATGATGATGGTGGTGATGAAAATGAAGACAGTGGTGATCATAGTGGTGATGATGATGATGATGGGAGCAGAGATGACAATGATGATGGTGATGATGATGACAGCAAGTGTGATGATGGTGATGACAATGGTGACAAGAGCAGTGATAATGAAGGTGGTAGTGGTGATTTGTTTGATGATTTCACTTCCTCCGGGAAGCCTTCCCTGATCTCGCCCCACAACTGGCCCAGGTGCCTCCTCTTCCTACTTCCACAGTGCTGGTTCTGACCCCTACTGCAGCACCTGCTGCCCTGTATTGTAATTGCTGGTGTGTGTTCCCCTCTGACCCTCGTGGTGGGCTCCACTTTATTTCCATCACTTAGTACAGAAACTTAGCATGAGAAAGATGCTTAAGAAATAGTAATTGAAGGATTTTAATCTTTGTTGGTCTTTATTTATAAAGATACCATGACAACTTATCTCCCTACACCTACTTCCACTTGCTACCATTAAAAGAAAAAATAGCCCTCATAAAAAGAATGGAGAAAACAGTGACTTTAAAAATAGGGACAAGGGGACAAGTGGGGTGCTACCTGGTTTTTATTGCATGGCTTTCACATTTATCAGCAGAAATGCATCTCACTTGGGCTCTACCACTAACTATAAGAAGCCACCTGGAAGACTCTTGCAGAGTGCCCCAACTTGGAAATCCCATGTTTAGTAACACTGAGAGCCAGGAGAGAGTGGTCAGAAAAAGTGACAATTCTCCCCATGTGCACTGCTGTCCCCCCACTAGAATGTAAGCTCTGAGAATGGGGACTTTGGTTTGGTTTCACTACGGAACACATAGTGGACACTCAGGACCTATTTGTTGATTGGCTGAATGAAAACAGCCATGATGGCAGCTCCCATCTGAGTACCCAACTCTGTGTGGGTGGTGGGCAAAGTCCTTTCTCATGTGTCACTGAGGTCGGCACTTTGGTTATTTCTGTTTCACAGATGAAGGCACAGAGGCTCAGAGAGGCTGAGGCAGGGACTGTGAGCAATCCTGTGGACCTCACTCCATAGATGCAGACTGAGAAGTGTCACAGAAGAGAATCTAATTGTCCTTGTTCCCAGTACCCTTCCTTTTAGCTATGGGGGCTCATGGCCATCCGGCTAAAGACCATACTCCCCAGGGATGCCTTGCATCTAGGTGTGGTCACGTGATGAAGTCTGAGGTAATGGGATATGACCAGAAGTGATATATGCACCTCCCTCATCACTTCCTTAAAGAAATTGCTCTCTCTCCCCTCTTCGGGCAGGTTGGAACAAAGATAGGGTGCTGGGGGACCAGCTTCCACCATGAAGATGAAGACAACACCCATGGGGTGGTGGAGCAACAAGACAGAGGGCTGGGTCCTGTCCTGCTGGGTGACATCATGGAGAGAGCTGCCCACCTCCCAGCTATTAAGTGAAAAAGAAATAAACATCCACTTTGTCTGAGCCAGTGTGTTCTGAGGCCTCTGTGTTCCAGAAGCCAAGCCTACTGCTAACTAGGGATTCCCTGCCCAAGACCCACAGCTCATTTCATTTGTTTGTTTCCGTAGCATCCTGGTACAAGGGAGTGGAGCTGCTGGTTTCACACTTGTTGCTTTAAGGATCAGAAGGAAGTGCGAAAGCTGCAAAAAAACAAAATCAAAGCTAAGAAGCCCCTTGGAAGGCATGGAATGAGCTGTGACATGGCCAGAGGTCTCCTCCCACCAAAGCTCCATAGCGTGGCAGGATGGATGAGGCAACGCGCGAGGGGTCCTGCTCCCCAGATGGAAATCTCCTGGACAAGCCACTCTCCATACTCCCTCAAGGGCCACGGTGTAACAGCAACTTATGAAAACAACACCCCAGTGGCTGTTTCTACACTGGAATGATGACAGTTTGTGGCATCTGGGTTTTCCTCTCACAAGATGACTAGACAAAACAGCTTTTTATTCATACTCACATCATTCTGTGCCTTTGTGAGAATTTTCTCTTGCTATTCCCAGCATGTTCATGGCAGCTACCAGGACATCTTATCTCATGCAAAACACGTGCTCCTGGGAAGTTAACAACTCAGCGTTTCCACAAAACCTTGTCCTTTTAAAAATGTTATGTGGTGAGCTTTTCCATTGAAAGAAGTGCTATTACACATCCATACATAAAAGTGGATCATCACCCTCATTGGAGATTCTTTTTAAACCTAGATCCCATACGCCTACCCAGTCTAGCAGCTGTTCATCAGCCACACTGCAGATCCTTGAAGTGCCTCTCAAAGACCGGGGCCCAGAAGCAAACGCAACGTTCAAAACAAGGGTGTCTCTCCCCAAGCGAGCAAGGGCTCTCAGTCCTGTGGCAAATGAGAGTCTCCATGTGCCAGGTAATGGAAAACTCAAGTCCAAATGGCTTAAGAGATTTTTGTGGGTTTGGGTAACTGACAGGTCTGGAGGTAGAGCTGGTTTCATTCAGGGATGTCATCAAGGATTTGGCTTCTACCTGTCCTCTAGGCCTTTGTGGTATCAGTATCAACCTAGGGTGGGTGTCCTCATGGGGGCAAAATGGATACAGCAGTTCCAGGCTTCGTACCCACATGCCACACCATCTAAGGTAAGAGAGAAAGGGGCACCTGGGTAGCTCAGTCGGTTGAGCATCCAACTCTTGGTTTCGGCTCCGGTCATCATCTAAGAGTTGTGGGGTTGAGCCCCACATCAGGCTCCATGCTTGGCACAGAGTCTGCTTAGGATTCTCTCCCTCTCCCTCCTCTTCCTCCCCTCTCTCTCTAAAATAAATAAATAAAATCTTAAAAAAAAAAAAAAAGAAAGGGCTGGCTTCCAGAATCTCCCCTGGAAGAGTTAGGGACCTTATTACAAAAGCCTCCAGCCAATGTGCTTTTATGATTCTAGACCAAACTGGGTCACATGTCCATTCCTGAACCAACTCCTATAGCCAGAGAAATGCTGTGTGTTGACCAACAACATGGCAAGGAAGATGGAGTCATCCTGATCAGATTAGACAAATCACAGACAATTCCTGCCCCAACCCCCGCCCCACCCCCCCAAGACCACATGGCTATACACAGAGGAGAAAGGCTGGAACAGGTGCTGGGCAGATGATCAGTGACCGAAGATTACACTAACTTCCTTTGGCAGCCACATCCCATATTTGACACACATAAATCCTCCCTTCAACTAAAATCCTTAAGTCTGTCCAATCATAGGAGGACCCATCACACGGTGATGGTGCCATTCACTTTTTGGACCCGTGGCAAAGACTTTAGATTTCTTCCAAACGTTCTTCCTCTGTTTGGGCTGACTCAGTGAATTTCCTCACCCGAACAGAAGACAAAAAACCTCTTACGACCAATCTCTAATCGTTGCACCTGCCAGCATCATTTACACTGTCTGTTCTCGCCATGAAACCTCAGCCAAGTGAGGGCTAGCTACAGGGGCTCTGTGACTCTCTGCTGCTCTAGGAAGTGCTGCAGGTTCCCTGCCCATTCAAAACAGCGAGCAAAGGGCTGTTGTTTCTAAGAAAAACGAACTGGAAAGACAGCACAAGTAAGTCACTAAATTTATAAAAGTGACGTCCACTGAGATGTGGAAGAGGTATCGGGAACAAATTGGGCAGAAGTTGCCAAAAAAGAAAAGGGTACGGAACTCCGATAACTTCACTAGCTTCTTTGGAGAATCACTTCACTTTAATGAAACCGGAGACCAGAGACCATGCATCACAGGCAGGGTTTATGCAAGAAAGAACACAGAACCCAACCAGCAGACCCAGACTCAAAGAAAATGCCTTGGCCCTGCATCAAAAGCTTGGCAAATGGATGTACATTTATATGTCTTAAAGTCAAATATTTAAGTGTTTATCTGACTTATTTGATTATTCAGCCAACTACTGCCTTCAGCCAGGAAACATTAAAAGGCTTCCCCCATGGCTATCCCACCCCACACACACCCAGCTTCCTGCCATTCAGAACTCTACCGGCCGGCCATCAATCTCTTCCTCAAAAGAGTAAGAATGTGGAGAAGGGCCTGAGCCTAGAACTCAATGAGCCAACAGGTCTGCTTTCTTTTTGATGCCGATGATGGGAAGAGGTACTTTATGACAGTGGGTGCAGGTTGGGGGGACTGGTTGGGATGGTAATCAAGTCAAGGATCTGTGGGGCAGGTTGGGGGGACTGGTTGGGATGGTAGTCAAGTCTCCACGTGAGGAAAACTTGAGTGTTGGCAGTAAGAATAGAAAGGAACAGGTGTGAATGGGGCATTACAAAGGGAGGATCAACAAGACTGGGTGATCAGTTGACAAGTCAAAGAAGACCAAGATGGAGCTCCTGGGTGACTCTCGTTGGCCTGCATAGAGGAAGTACATTTTGGTTTATAGGTGAGATTTCAAATGTTCTAAGTTTGAGATGATGATATTTGATGTTTCAAGAAAGACTAGAATGTGGATAGATAATTTGGGAGCCATTTACATCTCAACTCTAAGAATAAACAGAGTCATTGAGACAAGATGTCTAGAAGGCTAAGTGGACCGCAGGGCTTACCTCAGAATGCACCCACATCTCAGGAGCTGGAGGAGGGCAAGCCAAGGAGGGAGAGAGACAAGGCCTGAGCAGAGACGTGGGGACAGACCGTGGCCATGAAGCCAAGGGTGAAGACAGTTCAGTAGGGAAAGATAGGTCCATGTAGGCAAATGCTTCAAAGAGGTCACCACGCTCTCCCCTTGGGGATCTGCCATGCCCAAGACAGACAACCCGCCATCCTCAGGCAGGGCTCCTCTCCCACAGCATGGTGACAGAAGAGGCCCTTCTGTCAGGACCTCAGTTCCACGATGCACAAAGGACCCTGGGAGCCATTTCAGGCCCTGCTTCCTGTTGTGGGCTCCTCTCCCAGGGCCCAAGGCTGGTGTGTGGAGGGGAGAAGTGGGGGAGCTAAAGGACCACAGAAGTCACCAGGAACCTCCCTAGATAGGCAGCTCCTTTCCAGAGGATGTATCCCAGACTCCTAAGTCAGTTTCTACGTAGCCCAAAGAGTGGGTTCAAAGTCAAACAGAAGGAGGGAGGGAGGGTTGGAAGGGCAAAAGACCAAATAGCATGTGGAGTGTTGACAAGGAGACCTTAGCCATCATCTGGGAATGGGAACACATGAGCTGAGCAATGGAAATAAAACCTGTTATGGAAAACATCTTCCTTGGGATGACCTTCATGCTCCCAGCATGGAGCCCAGGGCCCCAGAAGCCTCCACAGACACTAATGACCAGCAGACCATAACTAAGCGTCAGCCCTGCCGCACCCACTCAGACAGATTCTTGGCTCTCTGGGATGATTGAGGTCTGGATCTCTTGTCTGGGAGCCAACAAAAGGGTGGTTTACACATCATCTCTTCTGTCTTCACTTCTCCCCAGTGACCTCTTCACCATCTTGCCAATCCTCCTGAATAGTTTACTAGCAATTAAAGGTCATCCTCCCAACCTCTCCCCACTTTGTTTCTACCGGATATATCAGGTCAGTGATGATGGTGATGATGATGATGGTGATGATGATGATGGTGATGATGGTGATGGTGGTGATGATGATGATGATGATGGTGATGGTGGTGATGATGATGATGATGATGGTGATGATGATGGTGATGATGATGATGATGATGATGGTGGTGATGATGGTGGTGGTGATGATGGTGGTGATGATGATGATGGTGATGATGATGATGATGGTGATGATGGTGATGGTGGTGATGATGATGGTGATGGTGATGATGATGATGATGGTGATGATGGTGATGATGATGATGATGGTGATGGTGGTGAGGATGATGATGATGGTGATGGTGGTGATGATGGTGATGATGATGGTGATGGCACAGCACCCTAAAAATCAAGTATTTCATCTCCATCTTCACTCATTTGGTCTTCACAACTACCCTGGGGGACAGGTGGGAATCACTGCCTCCATTTTGCAGGTGAGGACACTGAGGCTTGCAAAGGTGAAGCAACTTCCTCAAAGTGCTAAAATGAGTTGACGGTACCGCCTGCCTCGGAAACCTGGCATTTTTCCCTCCCAACCCAGTGCCCCACCTCCAATATCCTGTTGCCTCTGGATGCCCTCCGTTTCACCTCTACTGCATCCGACCTTATGTTCTCCTGGGTCTGTTCCTCAAACAACGGGTAGCCCCAAACCCTGTCCCTCTTCCTGGCCAAAACCCACAATCATTTCTTCCACTTCTTTTTTTTCTTTTTTTTTTAATTTCCATTTCCAACAGGACAGTTGGGGCTAGTTGCCCACGTTTTGGAGACAGTTTATCTCCAGCTGTTATCAGTTCTTTCCTCTGCCTCTTCCTTTGTTAATTCCAAGATGCCGCAAACAGGAAAGACAGCGATAACATGGCCAGATCCCACGTTCACCCAACTGTGTGACCGTTACCTGCTGCAGAACAGGGCAGGGTGCTACTCCAGGAAAGAGGGGGGAAGCAGCAGTGTGGCTGGCTCAGCTTCAAAAATGCATGCCCTGCCCTCTGACTTCTATGCAAGGTGAGCAAGATGCTGGGACCCACGACACAAAGCTCGGAGTTGAGGCACTATGAATCGTCACCATTTAAGAATGTGATGATGGTCTACACTGGATTTCCTAGAGTGGGTACCGGGGAGCTCCCCCAGCAAGAAAGCTCCTCTGACAGCATGAAGCCAGGACACCCTGGGTGGTGGGAGGTGGCTGATAAAGTCACACAGGAGGTGAAAATAATTGATCATCAAAATATGTCAATCACCAATAACAGCACAAAATGCGTATTTCTGTGTATTCGTTTCGGACTCCATGTGTTAGGCACGCTGGAGGCTGAGAAGTAGATGGGAAACCTGACCCACAGAAAGTAGGTAACTTGCCCAAGGTCATACCCACCATAACTGGTGGAGCTGGGATTTGAACTCAGATAGCCTGGCTCCAGAGTTCATACCCTTAGTCAAACCAACTAGGCCTGACCACAACACAGCGAGGCTGACTCTTTCACAAGCCAGAGCATTCCACGTCCACACGCACGCGTGCCTTTGAGTAAGATGCTGGCACGCTGGGGAAGGCAGGGTGAGCACGTGTCCTAAGGACCTGCCCTCAGGAGCTTCTGAATATCCCAGGGGGTGGCAGCTTCTCAACCCTGGGATCTGGACACGACTTCAAGCCCCAAACCTTGGGTGTCAAGTCTGGTGAACAGGCTCAGGGATCAAGCTTGGGCGATGTTGTTGTTGGATAAAAACGAACTGGGGCTGCAAAGCAACAAAACCGGCTTCCCCCGCGGGGCTGGTAAAAGGGCTGCCCAGGATAGTGGAAGTGTTGCTCCTCCCAAGGTGGCTACTAACGTGGACAGGACACTCATCTGGGCCTGTCAACCCAGGTCTGTTTGGTGAAAAACAAGAATGTCGGCTCCATCCTTTAGAGTCACACCTCCGAAGCCAAGGAGTCATGAACTTGGGAGTTGTTTTTCCAGCGGTGGAGACGAATTTCCACTGACTTGCACACCCGCTCACCCGCTCCTCGGCTCTGCTTCGTAAGGAATGACACACATTTTCGAGAAGGCTGGCCAGGTGAGGAGTTCAGCCCAAGGCCGTGCGCAGAGAGACGCTCGCTGACCCTGGATGAGCATGAGTCACAGCACTGAGCTCCAACCAGCTCGAGCTGGCCGAGTCCCATCCCTAATCCCTCTGAAAAATGCAATCACTGAACTTACACACCGCCATCCTCGTCAACCTGTTTCCTTCCTGCATCGGTTGGGTTTCAGTGCCATGAGCGGCCGGCACCACGGACTTCTCTTGGATGCTCCCTCCATTGCCTGAGCAGTGCCTCTGGCCCTTGGTGCCAACAGACCAATCCCCTGTAGTCCTCATTCAACAGATCCACCAATCCCTGGGCCTCCTGGGCTGGTCACTGTCCCCAGAGAGCTCAGAGCACTGTGATACTGGTAACAAGAATCACGCATCTTTCAGGCTCCGTTTCCAAACGGCTTCCCTCTTTCCTTGCAAGACCACTGAAAATGGTACGGAACCAGCTCCGGGAAACTCCTAGAGAGGGGGCACCAAACCCCCCGCACCCAGGAGATCTGGGAACCCCAAAAGGCAGCCACACCAAAGAGAAGGCCACAGCCACGTTCACGGGAAACACTTTCCAAGCACCTACTATGTGCCAGGCGCCAACCAGGCCGGATGCTGCCGTCTGCGTCCCCAGAAGGCACAAGTGGGATCAACAGGTGCAACTTCCAGAATCCTTCTCCAAGGACTGACCTTGCAAGAGAGTGAGCACCTGCCACCAGAGGGGACAGAGCAGAGGCTCAGTGTTCTTTGCCGGGGTTAAGTGTAAAGGGGATTCCTCCACTGGGCGGGGGATCAGATGCTGGATGATCTCTAAGGTCCTCTCAATCCCTTACATTCAATAAGTCTATAAAAATCCGACGCAAAGACATGCACGCGCACACCCCCAGCCTACCCCAGACACTAAAGCACCTTTCTTGCAGAGACTGAGACTTTGACCCCAGGCTACTGCAGGGATGGAGCTGCCCCCCAAATTCACGCCCTGACCTGATGAACTCTCTGGGCAGGAGGTGACTGAGAACGGTCATAGGGACTTGCTTGAGTTCAAGTTCTTCCCAAACGACTCACTGTCGGGCTCCGGCCACCACCCCATGGGCAGCTTCGCCTTCTTCCAGCCCTGCTCTCTGTACACAGGAGGCAGGTGTCTGGGGGCCCAGGTGGGAGACCCACCACCACCTCCGAGCCGTTGCTGGCCAAGCCAGGGGCCCCCATGGGCACTGCCTCCTCCTCGCAGGGCCTCCACTGTGCAAAGCGTGCAAAGCGTGCAAAGCAAAGCGTGCTGCCAGCCTGCTTTCAATATCCGCTCGTCCCTCGCTGGCCTACCAGCCAGACGGTCCCCCCACCCTTTTCTCTTTGAAGAAAAGTGATTTAATTTCATGAGACTTTGGGGTAATCATGTTATGATCTTCAACATTAACCAGAACCAACTCCCTGCTACAGCAGGGTGGGGAAGGAAAGGGGAAGAAAAAAGTAAACAGTCCCATTCGGGATTGCCAGAAATGAGGCGGGGAGGGGGGGGGATCACAGCAGCTGCTTTGCTGGTTCCCCTGTTGAGGACGGGCCTCTGCCAGAAACGGGGGCCTCGGTGCCAAGGTTTCTGGAAACAAGGAAGTTGGGCTTGGCAAGGCCTCTATTTCTACAGGTTAATCAGCTCAATTCAGGGGAGGGGAGAGATATTGGTTTTCATTCCCCAGCCTCCCTCTTATTCCCACCCCACCCCCACCTCCACTCACTTCCCTAGCACCCTGCACCCCCCTCACCCCCAGCTGAGACGACCTGACATCTTCCTGGGCCTGAGCTCAGGGCCTCCCTGCCTCCTCTCCAAGGCCAGGATGCAGAGCTGCTCTAGAGACCAGGGTTCCCCGAAGGACTTTGCTTCCATGCCCCCTGCCCACCTATCAAGGCTTTTCGGACCACAAAATGAGGCTTGGTGAGAAGGTCGGGTTGAGAGAAGGCAAGAAGAAGTCAGGAGGATGGGTGGGGGGGCTTCCAAAAAGAAAAGGAATAATTCAGGGCACAACCCCAGAACAGTGCATCTAAGGGTTAGCTGGAGCCAGCGAGGAATTCTCATGAACAATGGTCCTTCTTGGCAGACAGTCCAAGGGTGTGGTGCTAGCTTGAAAAAACAGCAAATAACCCAGGCTCCAGGGCCACCGGGGAGGGGGCTGGTGTGAAGCTGCAAAGCTGGGGCCAGGGCCTTCATGCAGACACCCAAGAAATGGGGTCGCACAGGAAGGCAGTCCCGTTGGGGCTCTGGCCGGAGAAACCCGCGCAGACCTGTGCTCTGTCTCCTGGCCCTGGCTTCCCTCCCATCTCTCGGGGTTGCCTGTCTGCTCAGACCCCACAAAGGACGCTGCGGTTTCTCCAGCCCCCCTTCCTCCCCATGGATGCTAAAACTCCAGCACCCATGCTAGGGGCTGTGGCACGCAGGGACCACCCTGGCACCTAAGGTGCCCGCTCAGCCCCCAGCATCCATTTGGGTTTTGAGCAAGGACGCGGAGCATCTGAAGAATCCTGGAGGGAAACAAGACCCCGGACGTGACTCTGAGACATATGTTTGTGGTTTAAGTCCCTTTTCTAGGGTGTAGGGAAAAGAAGTGAAATCGGCCACCGAGCTGCGACAGCCACATCGCCCCGCCCCCCAGGCCTCCAATCCAGGCTGCTGGCTTACCCTCCGCGGGGCAGGCAGGTGGGCACCGTGCGCCCCCACCCCACCCCACCCCACCCCACCCCACCCCCGCACCCCCCGGACCCAGGGTCCGGTGGAAGCCAAGTGCGTTGGCCTCCGTGGGCCACGACCGTGCCGGATGGAGAAACTATAATGCATTTTAATAACATTTTTGTCTTTGCGAATTTTTGGTCTTTTGTTTGCTTTTCAACTTCATATAAAAAAAATTTAATTTAAGATAAAGGTCAAACAGAGTGGAACGGAGGGATTATAAAGTCTAATTACCGAGAATGTGAAGAGGTATCATTATACCAGAAAAGTGATCAAAACGGGCTTAGAGCAAGCCTTCGACCATGTCAGGAGCTTAATGTGGCGGTTCCAGAGACTGCCCTTTAAATGCTCCAGAAATACTGAAGAAAATCACTATGTCCAGGGGTATCGGCGTTCAACCTGTGTTACATCAAAATTAGATCTGTATCCCGGGAGAGAGCAGACTCCTTCAGGCAGCCCATGGGGGTGAACAGAACCTGGGTTCTTGAGCCCCATGGCCTTAGAGGCTTGTGGCTATTCTCTCAATACCGAAAGTTCCAAGAGTCTGGAGGAACCAAGGTCTGTGGGGAAGGGGACAGCTAGGGACCAGGGAAGGGCTTTTGGGAGACACCGTGGAGGTCACCTGGGGCAGGAACGTTCTGGAACAGAGGAGTCCAGAAGTCTTGGGAAGCTCCAGTTGGGGGGTCTAGCCGCGGTGAATTGATACATAAAGCACGTGTCTCTTAAAAGCAAGCTGCAGGTCAGTGGCAGCTTGGACTAGTGGCAAAAGTGCTGAACAGAGAGGTAAGAGCTTTAGGTTCTAATTCCATAACACTTTTTTTTTTAAGATTTTATTTATTTGTCAGAAGGAGAGAGAGAGAGAGATCATAAGCAGGGCAAGCGGCAGAGGGAGAAACAGGCTCCCCGCTGAGCAAGGAGCCCGATGCAGGGCTCGATCCCAGGACCCAGGATCATGACCTGAGCCAAAGGCAGACGCTTAACTGACTGAGCCACCCAGGCGTCCCTAATTCCGTAACACTTGTCCAAGGTCCAGGGTGGGGGTGGGGGTTAGGCTAAAGGAGCTGGGCTTCCAACCATGTCCACTCCGTGTGTCTCTATGACCTCTCTAAATAGTGGAGTGAGTTTAGACAAAAGTAACACAGTTCCCTTTCTATAAGGGGGGAAATAGCCACAGATGAAATTTTCCGAGTTGTCCTCACCAGTAGCTTAAGTAAAATCCACCCATATGGATCACAGCTAACATTTCTCGAGCACTTGCTACAAACCAAATACGGTCCCACGCACTTGAAATAACCCATCTGATGCACAGCAATCCCATGAGGGGACGTCACCATCACCCCCAACAGACATTAGGAGAACCCTCCTGGGAAGGGCTCTCTCTCAGAAGGCTGCCCACTTACATCCAGGCTACCCACCGAACTCTTCCCAGGAGAGAGGTCCCTAGGTGGTTCACTCGACCTGTGGCATAACATAGGGTCTTGGCCCACTCACCAAGGAAGACAAAGGTGGAACATACTAGGGCCGCAAACAGAGGGTCAAGACCTCAAACATTTTCTTAACATGGGGAATCAACTCAATCTTTCTTCCTTAGAAACACCTGGAAGCCCTGTAAAACACTTTTCCCTGGGCTCTGCATATTCATCCTCCAAACTGCCTTTTGGCTCTTCTGTCCCCAGATCCCAGTTGGTGACAAAAAGCTAGATCCCCTTCGGACACCTGGGTGGCTCAGTTGGTTAAGCGACTGCCTTCGGCTCAGGTCATGATCCCAGGGTCCTGGGATTGAGTCCGCATCGGGCTCCCTGCTCTGCAGGGAGCCTGCTTCTCCCTCTCCCACTCCCCCTGCTCGTGTTCCCTCTCTCGCTGTGTCTCTCTCTGTCAAATAAATAAATAAAATCTTTAAAAAAAAAAAAAGCTAGGTCCCCGAGATGCAGACAAGGCAAGATCTCAAAGGTGAAGGAGCCAGGGAAGATGATGCTCAGCAGACTCAAACTCTTCTCGAAAAGGAAATGACCTCCTTGGCCTTATTATTTTGTTTTTGCCAAAATGAAAGTGGATTAATCCACATTCAAACCAAAATAGTTTATATGCAGGGGTCTGCTGAGGGCTTTGTAATTATGAAATATGAAAGAAAAAAATATTCATTCCTCTGCTTAAATGTCCCTAAAACTTAATTCCTACTCATTCGGTTTAATTCCCATAACTATAAACTAGCTGAATAGACCTTTAAAATGTTTTAATAGGAAAATTCCTGGGAGGGGAAGTGAGATGTTGGTGTCTAAGAGGTTCAAATTTAACAGCTGAGAAATGCGTCTCAGCAGCCCGCAATGCCCACAGGATTGTGAAATTCACCAGCCCGCGGCTCCTGGTGCTGGGTCTTCGTAAACTGTGGAAGAAGCCAGGCTGGGAAGCCAGAGGCTATTTGCAAGGATGGGAAACTTTGGTGTCCTACTTTGAAAAGCAGACGAGCTTATTCCTATACTCACGGAGGGGTGGATGCGTGTCCAGAATGCAGGGCGCCAGCCAGGAAGAGAAAGCTAGGGGTCAGTTTGGATTGCTCTGCGTAACTTGGAAACCTGCCACTCCCCCTCCTTCATTGTGGATCCCCTGCTAAAAATTTGAGGTTGACATACTGTTCCCTCCCAAGGGTCTAAAGTGAGAAAAGACCTATTTAAAAAAAAAAGGACCTTCACCAGGGAACATAATCCGACTCTCTCTATTCACACCAAAGAGGTCATCAATAAGCTCATCAATGCCTTTTTAGCTCAGTGGTTTATGCATCTATCCAGCCAATAAACCTTTATTAAGTGTCCCCAGCAAGACACTGAGCATTGCGCTGGGAGCTCTACGTAGGCAGAAGCAAATGTGTGGGTTTGTGCCCTGGGCAGGGAGCATTGTGGCCTAGGAGCGATGCACTTGGCATTCGTCCCCCAAGCCCAGAGCCTCCACTCTCATCTCACCTGGTGGCGGGCTGGACACGCAGACATGCCTGCAATAACTCCACACCCAGGCCCAGAGTACTAGAGCTACACAAACCTAACAGGACCCGGGAGCCGGCTAAAGAGGTTGGAAGATGGGCGGAGGAGGGCCTCGAGTTCTGTGCAGAGTTGGGACTTGATTCTGTAAGGGACAGGGATGGAGACTCAGAATCATAGGAGCAGGGAGCTCGGAGGTGGGTATGCCAACGAACAAGGGGTGTGTGAAGGAATATGTCTACAGCCCATGGCAAATGTACTTTATTTCGCTGACACATGTATCTATTATCATGAAAACCGTTACTCCACGGGGGCACAAGGCTCAGAGACACTAAGATACAAAGTATCTGTTCTCTTCTATGGCTTACTCTAAAACTCAGAGCACAGATTCCTTGTCCATACTCACGTCCACAGTCTATGGAAGATGTCTTCAACAACTGTAGGAGTCAATATCATGTCTGCATCCCTACCGAAGGTTCCATGGTCAATACGAGTTACTTATGGCACCCCGGAGCTCGATTTGACCATTCTGGTCATCCGTCATTGGATTTCCTGTTTGGCCCACACAGAATGCGACCAAAACAAGTCTATGGCGTCTTCAATACAACCAGTGATTTTTCTTCACCCAACAAGAATATATGCTATTGCATTTTATTCGTTTTTTAATACTTTATGACTACATCCACGGGGGGGGGGGGGGGGTCCACTCCATTGCATTCTTCTCTAGGCACACATTATACAAGCATTTTATACCTTTCCCCAGACGCTCCAGATGCATGTATATAATCTCACGCGGGGTAAGAGGATGTGGAGCGTCCTCTCCTAGGTGTCTGGCCTGAGCAGTGCGACACGCCTATGAGACCTTCAAGTGAGGCAAGAAATTGGGAGTTGCAAGGTTTGGAGCTCAGAGGCGCGCCAGGGCCAGAGACAGAAAACGGAGAGGGTTTGAATGGCTTCGTGTGAGGCCAAGAGAAAGGGTGAGATCATCTACAGAGAGGATGTATACAATGAAGAGAGGAGAGAACTCAGACTTGACTCCCCCATGTGGCAGTCAGACAGACGAGGAGGAGCCGGGAGACAAGGCTGTGCAGAAAATGGACAGATGGACGCATGTGCAGACAGACGTATGCATGGATGGATGCACACATGCATGGACCAAGGCATGCATGGATGGACCCATGCATGGAAGGATGCACGCACCCATGCACAGATTTATATGCAAACAACCCCAACCAATGACTGTAATCAGCAAAGTAAATAGGACTACTTCCCCAATACACTCATTATCTTCCCTGCTGGCTTATGGTTTCTACATCCCTACAAGACAATATAACCCCTCTTTCCTACTCCTCCAAAGATGGCAACAAACCACCACTGGTCACTAGACCTTGACCAAGCAATAGCCAAATAAGGGACCTATAACTGGGATGCTCTGCATTGCTTACTTAATGCTTGAAAGATAAATAAATCATCCTGGAAAATGCTGGGTAAAGTGATCACGATGGATTTCTCTCCTTCCCACAGGACAATAATGCTGTGACAATAGTCCCTTCCTCGAGGTACGCATCAGCCTGGGCTAAAAGCGAATCATTACTCTGCTAAACACACGTAATAACCTCATTCACAGCAAGGCGTGGAACCTTCGGATTATGGACTAAAGCCTGCCTCTGAGCTCAGACCACGGAGAAACACCATTCTGTGCTTAGTGTAGCAAAAACACAACAAAGCTCGGATAGTCATTGATAACGATATCTATAAAAGGCTACAGGACGGATGGAAATTAGTCTTTCCTTAAAAAAAAAAAAGAAAAAGAAAGAAAGAAAGAAAGGTATTATCGTCTCGTCCCGGGGGTGGGATTTCTTAGTAGAAAAAAAGGAAAAGCAGAAGTTTGAGAAGATGGGCTTTCAGGTTTTAAATAGGCATCTAACAAATTCTAAAAATGTTGCCACAACCCTGTATTTTTTTTTTCCCTTAACATAAAGGCAATGCTGGCAAGAGCTGTGTGATTTCTACTACGAGTTGACATTGTCACACCTACGGATACACTGGGTGTCAGATATCCTCATCACATGATCCATGAAATGTAATGCCTGAACATAATGTTATGTGCTATTTTTCTGAGCTTTCTCTTGAAAAGCAGGGTAACTTCTTGGGTAGTAGTAATTTACCTTTCACACTTCTGTAATAATCAAGGTGCCTGATTGCCCTGAATAACATTCCAGGCTGTCAGAATATTTCGTGGCTGTGAATTAGCATTTCAAAACCTTTTGAAACCAAGGGTAGGAGGGCTTTTTCCCTGCGCTAAAGACTGCTGGCTGCAAAGAAGCAAGTGTTCAGTACCCACCTGGAGAAGCCATATTTCGGTCGGGGAATACTGGAGAGAGCTTTCAAAAAATGTGTCAAAAGGCTCAAGGAGCATTCTGGCTCCATAATCACACAGCCTGAAATTTCCCCAAACTGTCTTAAGTTTAAACATTTTGTTCAATGTCCCCTGTAATTCATTAAAACATCCTGAAAATCTCAACACTTTTGGCACAGAAACATTTTTCTACCTTGCTTCTCCAGCCCGGGGAATAGGCATCAAGGTCTTCTGTTAGGCCACCATCTCCAACCTCGAGTTGAGAAAACCATACCAGGAAAGCCTGGGGTCATCAAATTGTAACAGTGGCCTCAGAAGCTCTTTTGCTAGCAGGTCGAGCATCCAGGTATGAGGATCCCCCGAGAGAGGCCACATCCAGTGGCCAACATTTGTAGCTTCCCATCAAGCTTGTCTCCAACTAAAAACCAGTCCTGGTTCCCCATCACTTATCAGTGGTTCTCCAGGTGTGACCTCCAGACCAGCGGCACCAGCCCCACCTGGGAACTTGTTAGAAATGCACATTCTGGGGCCTTCTCCCCCACCTCCTGAGTCTCTAGGGGAAGGGCCCAGCAATCTGTGGCTCTGACCACCACTTGCCTATAGAAAGCCCACATGGTTCAACCTGCCACCATCTTGCCCATGCTACTCTCCACTCCATCCCCTATGCTTCCCCCCATTCCAAGCCTAGGTCCTAGCCAAACTCCTTCACGGACCAGATGCCCCCTGAAAATGCCAGCCCCACCCTTTCCCTCCGGACCATCAGCACTCACTGTACTCCCCGAGAATCTGCCCCATTTGTTCCACTACCACTAAAGTAACCCAGATGGAGCCCTCCAATCCCTCTTCCACCAGGCCTCCTCTACCTCCCTGGGAACCCTACGGCTCTCCTGGTGGGATCAGAGCCTCCCTCGCCCCCAGGGCTCAAAGACTCAACACACTCAGCTGTACCTGGTCCTGGGGGTTTGGACCTGCCCTCTGGTGGCTTCCCATCTATGTGAATCTTTTTTTTTTTTTTAACTGAGGCGAAATTCACATAACATACAACTAATCACCTAAAGTATCCAACTCAGTGGCAGTTAGGACATTCACAAGGTTGTACAAACAGCACCTCTGTTTAGTTCCGAAACACTTCCATCGCCCCCAGAGAAGACCCCATACCCATTCTAAGCAGTCACTCCCCATTTCGCCTTCCCTCCAGCCCCTGGGGAAAGACTAATCTGCTTTCTATCTCAATGGATTTGCCTGTCCCGGCAAAATGAATAAATGAAGTCATATAATATGTGACTCCTGAGTCTGGCTTCTTTCACTCAGCATGATGTCTTGGTGGTTCAACGGTGTTATGGTCCTTCATTTCTTTTTTATGGCCGAGTAATATTCCATTGTGTGTTATATACACCATGTTGTGTTTATCCATCCAACCACTGATGGACATTTGGATTGTTTCCATCTTTTCAGTCACTGTGAAGAATGCCAAGAACACTGATGTTCAAGACTCCGTTTGATCCCGTTTTCAGTTAGTTTGGATTTATACCTAGGAGTGGAATTGCTGGGTCATATGGTAATTCGATGTTTAACTTTCTGAGACACCTGCACGAGTTCCTCAATTTGCATCTGCTCCATCTCTCCCCCCAGCGTCATCTGCGAGCAGGAATGACACCTCAGACACCTTCATGTCATACCCGCACACCATACCCCGACCTCAGCATCGTGCCTGCCTCGTACGTAGTAGGTAGGCATCACGATGAATGTCACAATGATAACACAGAGGGCTCACCATGTGCCAAGCATTTTGCTAACTGCTTTATGTGTACTGACTTAGTTCATATTCACAATAGCCCTGTGAGGTACGTACTGTTATTACCAACCCCATCTTTCAGACGAGCGAACTGAGATGCAGAGAAATTAAGGAACTCGCCCAAAGTTACGTGACCAGGAAGTGGCAGGGCCAAGATGAATTAGAACCCAGGAAGTCGGGGCGCCTAGGTGCCTCAGTCAGTTAAGCATCTGCCTTTGGCTCAAATCATGATCTCAGGTTCCTGGGATAGAGCCCCACATCAGGCTCCCTGCTCAGCGGGGAACCTGCTTCTACCTCTGCTGGCCCCCCTGCCTGTCCTCTCTCTATCTGTCAAATAAATAAAATCTTTTAAAAAAATAACATGTAAAATTAATAACTTTGGGTGCATTTTCCCTCACCTCCTTAAAAACAAACATGAGGGGTGTGTGTGTGTGTGTGTATTTGGGGGCGTGGGGGGGGAGTAGTCCTGATACCTGAGGATCAAAACACAAAACCAGGTAAAACATAGTAAAAGAGCTCATGATGAAAAATATCTGGTCTTCAGCATCTACTGCTACTTTTTGTTCCTTTCTTTAAGCTTTCTTTCTATTTATTTATTTTTTTTAAGGGCCGATCATCTGTCAAGCATCCCACATAGGTCCTAAAACTCACAAAAATCCAATAAAGATAGGTATAATTACCTCCATGTTATAGATAGGAAAAGTGATGCTTTTACTTATTTATTTTTAAAGATTTTATTTATTTGAGAGAGACAGCATGAGCAGGGGGTGGGGGCAGAGGGAGAGGGAGAAGCAGACTCCCCGCTGAGCAGGGAGCCCAATTCAGGGATCGATCCTAGGACCCTAGGACCCTAGGAAACAAGTGACAGCCCTGAGCAATCACTAGGGAACAGACTCAGGGGGTCACCGCGGGATCTGTGTGCAATCAACCACTCACACGTCAAAGTGAGGATTAAGTGATGAAATTATTTCAGCCCATGTACCCGTCTGCCTGTTGTTTACACAGTAAATTGAGTGAGGTCAAAAATAAAAGGTGGTATAAGGTGGTACCAGGCCTCTCCTTACAAACCATGTCCCCTGGGGCCCTAGGGGTGCCCAGCCAGGCACCCCCACCTGAGATTTTATATGAAGAAGAATCTTATGGGGGCGCCTGGCTGGCTCAGTCCGTAGAGCGTGCGACTCTTGATCTTGGGGTTGTGAGTTCGAGCCCCCCATGTTGGGTGTAGAGGTGACTTAAAAAAATAAAATCTTAAAAAAAAAAAAGAACAACTCCAAGAATAAAAAAGCACTTGGTGAGCAGGTGGGGCAAGAAGGCGACCCCTAGAGTAGCAGAGGGTCTCTGCTCGGCTGCTGAGCAGGTGGAGCTCCTAGCAAGCACACCTGCATGATGCACGTTCTCTTGACCACCTGTCTGTCTTACCAGCTTCTCTTCACCCTTGATGCTGGATCAGCCCCAAATCCTACCAGTTCTTCCTTCAAAACACTGGCTGGCTTCTTTCCCACCCCCTCTGCTGCTAAGCCAGGCAAGTCTGCCCCTCACCTGAGTCCAACATCCTTCCCGCTGCCAGTTCCTGGGGGGGCCCAGGCCACTGTCCACCCTGCTCCCCTGCCTGGAGCAAGCTTCCTGGATGTTCCCATGGGGTCAAAGGCCAAACCTCCTGGGCGTCTCTAGCTCTGATCCTCCAGCCCGGGGCCCTTCCCTGCTTCTCCTTTGTGCCCATTACCCACCAGCAGCCAGACAGGTCACCAGCCTACCTGAAACCCTCCTAAAACTTCCTATGGTCCTCAGGATAAAATCTAACCTTCTTACTGAGCCCACAAAGCCTATCCTGATGGCAGCCCCCATGCCTTCCTCTCCACTGCCTCTCCCACAGCCCCCTTCCTTCCCACCGGCCTGTTCTCTGTTCCTCAAATATAGCAAGCTTCTTCCCACATAGGGACCTTCCTCCTTGTTCTCTTGACCTGGAATGGTCTTACCTTCTCTCCCCGTGCGGCTGCCTCCTTCCCATTCAGGTCTCAGCTCAAATGCACCTTCTCAGAGAGGCGTCTCCTGGCGCCTTGTCTAACGCTGCCCTCCAACCAATCACTACCTGCTATTACCTCCCATCATTTACATCTAGAACGTGGATTTTGCCCACAGAACCCAAGCTTCATGAGAGCAGAGACCCTGCTTGTCCACACTGGTGTTTGCAGCCTCCAGAACTCTGCCTGGACACAGTGGCTGTTCAGCAACTGGTTGCTGGCTGAGTAAGCAAATGAGCGGATAAGTGAGTGAATAAATGAATGGGAAAAGGAATAAGGGAATGAATGTATGTGAATAAGTGGGTGGTTGGATGGATCGTCAGATGGATGGATCGTCGGATGGATGGACAGACAGATGGTTGGATGGATGGGTGGATGAACAGATAGATGGATGGGAAAAGGAATAAGCAGATGAATGGAATGAATGTGTGAGGGATGAATGGGTGGGTGGGTGGATGGATGGAAGGAAGGAAGGGTGGATGGATGGGTGGATGGATGGGTGGAAGGAAGGATGGATGGAAGGACAGATGGATGGATGGACGAATGGAAGAATGGGTGGATGGATGGGCAGATGGATGGGTGGATGGATGGATGGGAAAAGGAATAAGCAAATGAATGGAATGAAGCTGTGCATGAATGACCAGATGGATGATGAATGAATGATTGAATGAGTGATTGAGAAAAGGAACAAGTGAATGACTGACTGAGTGAATGTGCCCATGAACGAGTGAGTAGTTGAATGAAGGCAGCAAGGTATGCAGAAGTATCTGAATCAGACAGGCACCCACCTAGCGGTCCTCTGCCCCGCCTGCGACCCTTTGCCCAGGGGGGCGCTGAACCCAGCAAAGTCCAATCCAGCCTCTGCGGATCCGCTCCAGTGCCCAAGTAGCCCAACCTAGACGCTGCCAAGAGGGCATGTGCACTTTGTTCTTCTTTTCCGTAACCCAGATAAAACTTTTACTCTGTCCATTTACACCACCATTGTTTGGCCCTCCCCGAAGGAAACTTGAAAACTAAAATTCCTTTCTCCACTCATTTTCCCCTGTGTTGCGACCGAAATGCTCCATTTAGCATTCCTAAAGGCCCATTAGCATCCCAAAGCTGCTCGGCTGGAGGCTGTTCCCGAAGGAAGGGGCTGTGGGCGGCTGCCCCCCAGCCAGGCCAGGCAGTGCTGGAGCTGAAACTCGCCCCCCACCCCCTAACCCCCACCCCCACTCAGCCCCCTGCCACTTGGCATGATCTCCCGCCTCGCTCGCCAAACCCAACCAGTCCTCTCATTCCAGATACTTAGTGTGTATTCTCGCCCTCCGACTCCTGTTCTGAAGAATTCCGCCCCCCACCCCTTTTCTTGGGGCCTCATGAGGGCACCTTTTGACAAATACCACATGGGGGGACTTTTCATTCCAAAGAAAGACCCCCTCTACAAGGCAAGATGAATATCCCCATTATAGAACAAACGGGGTGGGGGGGTGGGGGGGTTAATCCTTCCCTTGTCACCCCCTCCCCTTGTCCTCCATCCCTGCTCAAAGAGAAAGAAGAAGCCAATCCGCCGGGCAAGTGAGGCAGGTCAGACAAACCTGGGCAGACACGGCGGGCCACGCGGAAGACTAAGTTTTCCATCCTCCCCCCAGGCCTGAATGAGCGACTCCTCCTCGAGTTAACATTTGGGCTTGTCAGGGACGTCGCTCTGAGCGGCACATTGTTCTAGATAATCGCCCTGCTGCTGAAATTAGCCTCTGAATCAGACAAAAACCCTCCTGGAAATGCTAACCCAGTTGCTAGGTTCTCTGAGACAGAGAATCGCGTTCGCTGTCTGCCTCTGAGTTCCCATCAGACTGGGTTCTCCTTTCTCATGGCAGCCTGGCATGTCCCTCCATACAGGCTACAAAATTAGATGTCAGGTGTCCGATAGGGACCCCAGCCAAAGCAAATGGGGGACCGGCCAGTCCCTGGGGAAAGCCCCCTCCTGCAGCCTGGGCACCCAGAGGGGCCAAGGGGTTCACGGCTCCACACAGCACCCAGCTCCCTTTCCACTGTCCCCAGTCCCCAGTGAAGGGACGCAAAACACTCCCTTTCCACCCACGAAGTGCTCGACCCTCGAGCCCTTTGCTCACCATGTGTACAGACTGTCCTTTCATTCGGGTCCATAGATGTCCTTAATCTCTGGGGGATGCCCTCTGAAGGGGTTGCCCAGAGCAAGAGAACGAAGGTGACTGTGTGTGTGTGTTTTTTTTTAAATACTTCTCATTAATGTATTAACCACAGCATGTTTGTGAGGCACCTTTTCGGGGCCAGTGTTTCTGCTCGGCTCTAAGGACAAAAAGACGAAAGGCCAGGCGACTGTCCTTGGGAAGGAAGGGGGTCAGGGTCTGCAGGTTGAGGGGGTCACTTAAGAAAGAACGCATTTCAGAAGTCCTATAGCTAATCCCCACAGAGAACTCCCCGATGGGACGTGGCTGCAGGACTCCGTGTGCTGAAGAGGCAAAGGGGGACGTGGTGACTTTCTTAAGGATTAATTTCTAATAAAGTGACCATTAGTCCGGGTTCTTACAGGCAGCTCTTCCAAACCTCACTGAAGTCAAAGAAAGGCTGGTTCTTTTGAACATTGCCCAGGTATTGGAAGGAACGGGGGCTAGTCTGGGAGAAAGGGATTAGGACAAGGTTCAACAACCTTTTTTTTTTTTTTTTTCCTGGAAAAAGCCAAATAATAACTACTGGGGCCTCTGCAGGCCACACAGCCTCTGTTGCAGCTACTTGGCCCTGCCATTGTTCTGAAAACAGGCACAGGCAGTCCATAAACAAGTGGGCGTGGCCACGTGCCAATGGGAGCTTATTTACAAACCAGGCACCAGGCAGAATTTGGCCCAGAGGCTGATTTTGCCAATTACATACAGGGTCTAGGTCAGCCCTGAGACAGACCAACTCCGGGCCTGGTTCTTCGTTAATTTAACGAATTCAATTAATAATCCACACAGTAACTGCGAAGTCCGTTAGGTCACAAAGTTCCGGAAATCAGGGCTCTTCTTTAAAAAGCACCTACTATGTGCCGGGGTCGTGGTGAGGGTAGAGGGATGGACATAGAACCCTCGGGGGAGCTCTGAGGCATGGGAGTTTGCTCTGATGCATCAGCAGTTATCACACTCTGTCTATCACGGAGTCCCGTCCGTGGCCACACGCACAGGAATTTACGATCTTTACCTGCAGCATTACATTCTAGGGTGTGAATACGTCAGTTTAGTTAGCCATTTCTTTCCAGGCTGTGTTTCTCTCTCACTCTGTGTGCACGTAGATAGTATAGATATGGATCATAGACATAGATAAAATGAAGATAAGACAAACAAAGCTAGATCCATACAAATCTGGGACAAACACTTGCAAGTACCTATTTATGCACCTGTGTGTTCCCCGAGGGTGGGCACCGAGAGGTGGACCTGCCAAGCCACAGGGAAAGCACATTTTAAAATGCACTCAGTCGTTCCTTTCGTCCTCTGTGCCTTTAACTCTGGCTCGCTCTCTCTTGTGTCCCTCTGGTCACGCTGGAGACCCAAGGGACAGAACCCGGAGGGGCCTATGTAATAACACGGACTGAGCAACCCTGTAAAGTACGTGGCCTGCTTTGCACACCACCTGCTTTGTTTTATTTAAAAATAATCCATGAAGATGATCTCACTGATATGAGGAATTCTTAATTGCAGGAAACAAACCAAGGGTTGCTGGAGTGGGGGGTGGGGTGGGAGGGATGGGGTGACTGGTGATGGACACTGGGGAGGGTATGTGCTCTGGTAAGCGCTGTGAATTGTGCAAGACTGTTGAATCTCAGATCTGTACCTCTGAAACAAATAATACCTTATATGTTAAGAAAAAAAAAAAGAAGAAGATAGCAGGAGGGGAAGAATGAAGGGGGGGAAATCGGAGGGGGAGACCAACCATGAGAGACGATGGACTCTGAGAAACAAACTGAGGGTTCTAGAGGGAAGGGGGTGGGAGGATGGGTTAGCCTGGTGATGGGTATTAAGGAGGGCACGTTCTGCATGGAGCACTGGGTGTTATGCACAATGAATCATGAAACACTTCATCTAAAACTAATGATGTAATGTATGGGGATTAACATAAGAATAAAAAAAAATTTTTTTTAAAAATAATAATCCATGAAGGAAACCAGCGGAGCCCAGGCACCCACATGCCGCAAAGCGGGGAGGAGTTAGACGGGGAGGCAGGTGGATGGGAGGACCACCCTCGGGCCTGTCGCCCAGTCTCGGCTGTCCGCAGAATACACGCCGTGGGGGAACGGGCTCTTCTTTAAGTCTAATTAATTTGTCCCCAGGGTCAACAATGGGAGCGAGCCCGGGAGAGGAGCCCTGCCCTAGGTTCTTGGCATTCCTGCAGTGGGGGAGAAGGGGGGAGCAGGAGAGTCACCAGGATGGTCAGGCCTGTCTGTAAGCTCTGAGGACTTGGATTTCTGAATTCCAATGCCAAGCCAGGCCTGGCACTGGCCCGGTGGAGCCTTCCTTTGTGTCTGAAAACCCTTTTTGTTTGAAGTTGGTATAACTTTAAGCAGCGTGCCAGCAGGAACCTACGAGAAAACTCCCCAGGCCCGCTGCTTTCCTCTTGCCTCTCCCAAGATGCACCTTTTCTCAGCTGCCAGGCCGGGGTGCTGGGGTGGCTCCCTGCCAGGCCGGAGGAGCGCAGCCCAGAGGACCGATCCTCTCCTTCCAAGGTGAGATGCGGACTTGAGCCCGAAGAGTGGGGGGCGTAGCTCGGAACGCGTGGACTACTGGGGGACTGGTATTTCCTGGCCACCTGCCACACGCAGACACCGCACTTGGTCCTTTACACGCAGCATCTAATTTCTAGAACACCGACATGATTAATCCCATTTCACAGATGAGGAACTGAGGCTGAGAAGCTCGACGTCCAGCTGGCGGGTGATGGCGCCAGGCGTGCAGCTGAGGCCTGTCGGATTCCAAAGCTGGAGCTCTTCCTGCTACACGGATGCCTTTCAGATGGCGAATCGTGATGCTCCAGGAGAATGATTTCTTTGTTAATTTTTCAATTTGAAGTAATTTGAGACTCACCAAAAAGTTGCAAAATGGCGCCAAGGATTCCTGCGTACCCTTGACCCAACTTCCCCAAATGCTAATATCTTACACACCCAGGAGTGATCAAAACCCAGGAAACGGACATCTAATCTATAAACCTTATCCACACTTCACCAACCGTCCCACTAACGTGCTTTCCTGGTCCAGGACAGATCTGAGCCAGAGCCTGACACTCAGTTCAGATCTCCCCCAGTCTTTCTTTACCTTTAATAAGAGACCCTGATACTCTTGAAGAGTATGAGCCAGCTATGTTGGAGGATGTCTCTCGTTTGGGATTCTCTGATGCTCTGTCGTGATTAAATTCGGTTGTGGATTTTTAGCAAGATCCCGCAGAAGGGATGTTGTATCTCCCCTCCGTGCATAGCATACTACCAGAAGGCACACGACGTATGTCCCATTACTAGTTATGTTAGTTCTGATCGCTTGGCTAAGATGTCTGCCTCGTGTCTTCACTGTAAAGTGATCACTTTTCCATCTGAAATTGCGGCGAGATATTCCAACACTATGGCAACTTTCTATTTCTTATGCCTTCGCTCGCAAACTTTAGCAGACATTATGATTCTCTACAACTGTTCCTGGGAACTTTTTCCCCCAAATAGAGATTTTCTACATCCATCATTCTTTTTATATTGATTAACTGGAATTCAACTACAAGGAAACATGGACAGAGATTCCTAAACCTCTCTGCGCACTGGTTTCATTGAAATTATTAGCCAAAGGGCAGATTTGTAGGCTCCACCTCCCAGAGACGTGACTTCATGAAGCCAGGGAAAGGCTCAGAAATGCACATTTCAATAAGCATTTCCCACTCCCCACAAGGTTTTTTTTAAATTAATATAATTCACATACGATGCAATTTACCCCTGGAAAGCACACAATTCCATAGTTTTTAGCACCATCACAAGGTTGCACGTGACCACTATCTATTCCAGAACATTTCCTCACCCCAACAAGAAACCCCAAATCCTCATTCACCCCTCCCTCCAGTCTCTAGCAACCACTAATTTGCATCCTGTGTGAATTTGCCTATTCTGGACATTTCACATAAGTAGAATCATTGGTATGTGGTCTTGTGTGACTGGCTTTAAGTACCATGAAGTTTCCAAGGTATATCCATGTTTAAGCATGTCTCAGTACTCCATTCCTTTACACAGCTGTTTAATAGTCCATTGAATGGATATACCACCCTTAACTTACCCATTCATCCACTGATGTACATTTTGGGCTGTTTCCACTTTCTAGCTATTATGAATAATGCCCCTATGAACATTCGTGTACAGGTCTTCGCCTGCATACATATTTCTGTTTCTCTCGAGTATACACCTGGGAGTAGAACTGTGGTGTGGGTCCCAGGGTAACTCTGTGTTTATATTTAACCTTTTGAGAAACTCTTTCCTAAAGCAACTACATCACTCTTCATTCCCACCAGCAATGCATGCACGAGGGTTCCAACTTCTCCAGATTCTTTTCGACACGTGCAGGAACGGGCAGGATAGCCAGCTCCATTGCCTGCCTCTGTTTCTCCTCCCTCTCCTGCCAAGAGGTGATTAATTCATGGACGAAGGAGGGTTTGCTGAAGAGAGGCATCTCGATTAGGAGCCATCCTGGCAGGTGTGAAGTGACATCCCAGTATGAGACTGATTCACATTTCACTGGCTAATGGCATGGAGCATCTTTTCACACATGCTTTATCGGCCATGCGTAGATGTTCTTTGGAGAAATGTCTGTTCGGGTCTTTTGCCTGTTTTTTAGTTTAAGTGTGCCCTTTTTTGTTGAGTTGTAAGACCTCTGTAGATATGATATTCTTTATATATTCTGGACCCTTATCAGATACATGATTTCCAAATATCTTCTCCCATTCTATGCGCTGTCTTTTCATTTTCTTGATCGTGTCCTTTGAAGCACAAGTTTTACGTTTTGATGACGTCCAGTCTATCTGGTTTTTTTCTTTGGTTCCATGTCAGATTTCGATGCACATTATCTGTGGGCAGTTCCACGAGAAACACTCCAGGGTTTGATCGTGATACTGGAAATGACACTTATGAATCTATTAGCATAAAGTTATGCATGGGGTTACCTTTGTCTCTGCCAGATCTCTAGTTATGTCTTTTTTCATTCCTAATGTTTTTATTTGTGCCTTCTCTCTTTTTTCTTGACCAATCTTCCCCAATATTTGTTTGTTTTATGAGTCTTTCCAAACAACCAGCTCCTGGCTTTGGTTGATCTTCGCTGTTGAGTATTTGTTTTCTAGTTCATGGACTTCTTATTTTTCTCTTTCCCCCCCCACCACTTTCTTTCTGGCTTATTCTGTTCATTTTTTCCCCTCATTTCTTAAATTGGATACTTAGCTCATTCTCATTCATTTTCAGCCTTTCTTATGGTTCTGCTATCCTGTGAAATGCCTGCCTCTCTTCAGCAAACCCTCCTTCTTCCATGAGTTAATCACCTCTTGGCAGGAGAGGGAGGAGAAACAGAGGCAGGCAATGGAGCTGGCTATCCTGCCTGTTCCTGCAGGAAGCCACCCAAGGAAACACTCTTTTTGGGGAGCTCAGAGCTCCTGGGGTGGGGCAAGGGGCATATTCCAGAACCAGACCAAGCCATTGGGGTCATATGTCACTGCGGGAGGTGGCACCCCATGTCAGCGAGTTCTCGTGGCCTCACCATCTTGTCCTTGCAGACTGACTCGTGTTTCAGCAAACCTCCTTTGCCAGGCTGAAAGGCAATGAGGCAGATCCTCATATATGGACAGGAATAAGCCAAAGCAATAAACTCAGCCCAGCTGTCAGCTCAAACTGCTCCAGTTTCACCCAGGAATCATCCTGGCCTTTTCTCTGCTTCTCATCCTTATTCCCCCAGTTCATTCCCTCCCTGAGTGGGGAACCCCAAAACCATCATCATGGAATGGGAGCACTGGAAGAGACTGAGAAATCCTCTGCCGGCTCCCTCTTTCCACTAAGGAGGAGACCAAGGCCCAGGTGACATCCATTCAAGTTCACGGTACAGTGCATGCATTTTTCCTGATAGCAGTTATCAAACAACCAGCTTTGTCTTGCTCACTGCATTCTGCTCTGAACTCAACATTTCAGATACGATCTTGTGACTCCTGCTTCTACTTTGCGTCCACGTGCCTTATACACTTGCGCATTTATCTCAATTTTTAGAAGGTTGGATGACTTTGTCACTTAACTGGTTAAGTACTGAGAGTGACAGATAACGTTAGCATCTCCCACTAAGATTATGTTTTTGCTCCAAGTAGGCAAACATAAAAACAAAGATACTGAGTATCTGGAGGAAAAAATTAGTAAGATCAGTTTAACAAATACATTGAACTCTGCCCTAAAAACAGAGTTCCCTTTCAGTTCCTATGGAATATCAAGAGAACTGATCTTATACACACACACACACACACACACACAAGATTGTTAAAAACTGTACCAGCTGCAATAAAATAAAATTGGCCATTAATAACAACACATATATTTTAAGGACCTACTCCCCCGGAAATGAAAATGCAATTCATAAATAACTCCAGGAGCAGAAAGAAGGTCAAAACGACAATGACACAGTCATCGTCAAAGCAGTGACAATGGGAGCAGGCACAAATCAAAACGAAGGGCAGGTGGTGAAAGCTGCTCCTGAGAGAGGTCACAGCCTTCCACGGATTCACCGTCAAGCAGGAATAAGAAAATCATGGTATTTCCTGAACTGAGCATTTAACGAAAATTATCAGGAAGGTCACAAAAACCCAAACAAGGAATGAATAAAGGTGAAATGGAAATTAGAAAATTGAAAACAGGGTCGGTTTAGCATCAGTTGGCTAAGCATCTGACCCTTGATTTCGGCTCAGGTCATGATCTCAGCGTCATAAGATCAAGCCCCACCTCAGGCTCCTCACTGGGCGTGGAGCCTGCTTAAGATTCTCTCTCTCCCTCTGCCCTTGCACCTCTCCACAATGCACATTCCCATGTACACTCTCTCTATATAAAATAAATAAATTAATTAATTAATTAATAAAAAGAAAACTGGAAGCAATATACAACATTCAAAAACAAGCGGCAGGCTCAAGCAGTCAGTAAGAGCTCCAGCACGGAGAGCTGACAGGTCCTGCTGGAATTACAGCTCTGGGCCTTGTAGCCAGGTGACATCAAGCAAGGTGAATTTCCGAACTTTTCAACCACCTGTAAAAAGGGGATAATCGTACTCAACTCATGAAGTTCTAAAGATTTTAAAATTGAGTGCTCAAAACAGGGCCTGGCACACATTGAGTGTTCAATAGATATTATCAGGTGTTATTACCATCACTCTCAAAAATAACAAGAAAAACACCAAACCTAGGCAGAGACTGAGAATAAATATGCACTATTAGAAATCAGAAAGGTGATACAGGCACATATGGAAATTTTTAAAAAACTGTTTTAGTGATTGCCACATACAACTATGCTTAAAAAATGAAAATCTGCGGGCGCCTGGGTGGCTCAGATGGTTAAGCGTCTGCCTTCGGCTCAGGTCATGATCCCAGGGTCCTGGGATCGAGTCCCGCATCGGGCTCTCTGCTTCTTGGGAGCCTGCTTCTCCCTCTGCCTCTCTCTCTCTCTCTCTGTCTCTCATGAATAAATAAATAAAATCTTAAAAAAAAAAAAAATGAAAATCTGGGTAAACGCTAATTTTCTCGGAAAACAAGTTACCAGATTTGACTCAAAAAGCAGATGAAAAATTCCTGAACAAACATATAAACATGGAAGATATTGAAATCGTTATCAGATAACTTACTTCCAAAAATGGCATAGGGCCCAGATGGGCTAATTCAGGCAAATCTTCAAGGAAGAGCTATCTCTCATGCTACTTAAATTATTCCAGGGCACAGAAAAGATTGGAAACTTCTCGTTCCATTGTATAAAGTTAGAATAGCCCCAATATGAAAGGCAATATAAGGAGAAAAAAAGTTCAGGCAAATCTCACTTTTGAAGAGATCTAAAAAATCAAAAACAAAATATTAGCAAAGAACAACATGTCACCAAATAAATGCATTCCAAAATGCTAGAATCGTTCAAATTTAGAAAATCACGAAACCACAATGAGATACCACTTCCTACCCACCAGAAAGGCTATAATCAGCAAGATAGGGAATAAGTATCGACAAGAAGAATGTGGAGAAAATGAAACCCTCATATGTTGCAGGTGGGAGTATAAAATGGTACAGCTGCTTTGGAAAACGGTCTGGCAGTTCCTCAAAAAGTTAAACACAGAGTTACCATATGACCCAGCAACTCCACTCTCAGATACATAACCCAAGAGAAATAGGAACACATATCCATACAAAAACCTTACACATTAATACTCATAGCAGCATTATTCCTAACAGGTAAAAGGTGGAAACAACCCATATATCACCATCAGATGAACAAATAAATAAAATGCTGCATATGCATACAATGGAATACTATTCAGCCATACAAAGGAATGAAGTTCTCATCCATGCTACAACATGAAAGAACCATGAAAACACTATGCTAACTGACAGAAGTCAGTCACAAAGGCCACATACGGTATGACTCTATTTATGGGAAATGTCCAGAAGAGGCAAATCTACAGAGATCGGAAGTAGATTAGTGGTTGGCTAGGGTTGGGGTGGTGGTGGGAAGGAGGGAATGGAGGATGACTGCTAACGGGTACAAGATTCTCTTGCTGAGAGACAAAAATGTTCTGGAATTAATTTTAGTGATGGTTGCCCCACTCTATAAACACACTCAAAAACACTGAATCATGTATTTTAAATGGGTGAATTATACGATACGTGAATTATATCTCAGTAAATCTGTTTAAAAAAATTTCGGAATGAAATTAATGCAAGTCATTACAGTAATAGTCAAAGCGAAAGTATATGATCATCTTGACTGATATCCAAAGGATTACCATTCCACATATGCTTAATTTAAAACAACAACAACAAAAAGGAGCAAGCCTCCCAGTAAACCAGGAATTGAAGTCATTTCTTTGAGCACAATAAAGAATATCTAAAACTAGTAACAAAAACATACTTAATGATAAAACTCTAGACACATTCTTTCTCAGGTCAGAATCAACACAAGGGTGTATGTCAGCATTCCTATACACCATTACTTTGAAGTTCTATCCAATGCAGTAAGACAGGAAAAATAAAAATACAAGTATTAGGAAAAAAGAGCAAAAAAATTCATGATTTGAGGATTACAGTTGAATCTGAAAAAATCCAAGAGAAGAGAATTAACAGAAACACTATGCAAACTAATTTTAAAAGTTCAGTGAAGTTGCAGGTTGCAAAATACTTGCATAAAATTTTGGGTTCAGGTTTTAGCACCTATACACAAAAATCAACAGCCTTTCTACATGTCAGCAATATCCAGTTAGAAGATAAAATGAGAAGGGAAAAAAAACCCTTTCATAATAGTAACCAAAATTATAAATACATGGAAATCAACTTCCTTTTAAAAAAGTGTGAAGCTAATATAAAGAAACTTATATACTCTACAGAAGGACATAAAAGAAGACATGAATAAATGGAAATGTTCAACACTTATGGATTGTTGGATTTTTTTTAAGATTTATATTTATTTATTTGAGAGACAGAGAGAACATGAGTGGAAGGGAGGGGCAGAGGGAGAGGGAGAAGCAGACTCTCCGCTCACTGAGCAGGGAGCCCCATGTGGTGCTCGATCCCAGGACCCTGGGATCATAACCTGAGCCGAGGGTGGAGGCTTAACCGATGGAGCCACCCAGGCGTCCCCCAACACTTCTGGATTGTTAGATTTAAAATTGTAAAGGTATCTACCATATACCTCTTGGAATGGCTAAAATTAAAAGATTTGACCATAACAAATGCTGGTGAGGACTGGAAATTGGAGAAACTGCAACACTGACGCTGCTGGTATGGATGTAAAGTGGTACAACCATTCTGGAAAACAGCATAGCTGTTTTCTCAAAAAGTTAAACATACACCTACCATCCTATACAGTCACTCCACTCCCAGGCATTTACCCAAGAGAGATGAAAGCGTGTGTGTCTGCAAATATGCACACAGGAATGTTCACAGCTGCTTTATCAGCAATAGCCAAACACGGGAAATGACCTCAATGTCCATCAGCAGGTGAATGGACAAAGTGCTGTTTCCACACAATGGAATACTACCACAAGAAAAAGCAGCGAACTATCAATGCACATCGCATCACGGATGAGTCTCAAGATATTCGTGCAGACTGACAGAAACCAGACAAAAAAGAATATATACCATATGATTCCATTCATATAAAACTCTAGAAAGGCAAACTCATATAAAAGGACAGAAAGTGCTCTCAGAGAAAAGGGCAGGAGGTGTGAGAGGAATTACCAAGTAGCATTAGGAAACATTTGGGGTTGACGGATACATTCTGTGTCTTGATTGTGGTGATGCTTTCATAGATACACACATATGTCAAACTTACCAAATTACACTCTTTAAATATGTGCAGTTTATTGAATTTCAATTATAACTCAATAAAACTTCTTACAAATTCATCCAGAAGAAGCAACAAAAAGAAACACACAATCCGTGATTTTTTTTCCAGACTTCCATCCTACCCATTTCATATCCTTACAACCCTAACGGAGATAAACATCAAATCATTAAGTGCAACAGTCGAGTTGATACGGTAACAATTTAAAAAGTGTAAAGCTATCCATTGTCACCAAGTTCAGTTTAAGAACACTGCCATCAAATTATCCATGGCATGTGTACTGAGGTTTGACAAAGCCACCTAGAGCTGATGAACACATGCATGCATACATATGTAAGAATAGCAATGAGAATACCTGGAAAAGAACCAATGTGAAAGAATCAGTGAGTAAGTACTGAGCCCACCAGACACCGAAATGCACTAGCCGAACAGATAGGAAGGGGCAGAAAAATAGGTCAGTGAAACAAAATGGAATATCCAGAAAACAGATCCAAGTTTATAAGAAAGCATAAGCATTTAATAAATATGGCATCTCAAATCACTGAGAAAGAATGATTTTTCCCCAAAAATTGTCACTGAATAACTGGCTAAATATTTGATGGGAAAAAAAAAGAGAGATCCTTACCTCACACCATATGTCACAATTAATTCCAGATGGATGAAAGTTTAAAATACACGGCTTCGAGTTCTGGCAACAAGGTGGACTGAGCTCATGCAGAACCCCTACCACTGCAAACATCTAGAAATACTAGATGAAATGTAATTTTAAAAAATATTTAATGCAGAGCAGATCTCACAAGAAATAAAAGGAAATCCCCAGGTGCTGGGGGAAATAAGAATCTGAAAGCCAAAGTATTAAGAGAAACATTAAGACCGTGATGACCACGGGTATGTATGAGTGGAGCTGGATGAGAGGGAGAAAGACATCAAAGGAAAGAAAACCTGGTTATTTGACCTGGAAACAGGCCTTCGTGGGTTTGGGTTCAGGTTTTAGCACCCATACACAGAAAGGAGATGAGGCCTTGGGTCTTCCAAGGCCAGGAGGTACAAATGAGACCCTGCATTTTTTCCTTTAACAAATACTTAGTAAGCATCTACTATATGCCAGACCCCTTGTGAACGACACAGACAAGGCCTCCCACCCTTACGTGAACTTACTTTCTAGCGAGTATTAAAATGGAATAAGTGGGAGGATGGAAAGACAGTTGATAAACATAATAAAGGAGTAAATTACATAGTGTGTCAGGGACGCCTGGGTGGCTCAGTCAGTTAAGCGGCTGCCTTCGGCTCAGGTCCTGATCCCAGGGTCCTGGGATCGAGTCCCACATCGGGCTCCCTGCTCAGCGGGGAGCCTGCTTCTCCCTCTGCCTGCCACTTTCCCTGCTTGTGCTCTGTCTCTCTCTCTGACAAATAAATAAAATCTTTTTTAAAATTACATAGTGTATCAGAAGGTGGTAAGAGTTATGGGGGGGAAAGGAGAAAGCAGAGCAAGGAAAGGGTGATCAGGAATGTGTGTGTGCATGAGTGCATGTGTGTGTATGTGTGTGTGTGAAGGAGACAGACAAACACAGATGAGGGAGCTGTCTTAGGATATTATTAAGTAGGACAATCAGGGCCAGCTGCCCCAAGAAATGACAACTGATCAAGGGGCTGAGGAAACCATCCATTTGGGTATCTGGCAGCAGGAACTATCAGTAAGAACAGATCAGGGGCTGGGGTACAGGACAGACGGGCAAGGAGACCAGCTGGAAAACTAGCAGCAATCCAGGCCTAGGAGGAACTGGAGGAAAATCCTCACTTGATACAGGAATGTCCAAGATGATTAATTAACAGAAAAGTCAGTCCCACGCCAATGATACCACTAAGATGTCTGGCAAAATCAGCTCAATAGGGATACTCTAGAACTAAGACCAGTGGGATTTCCATAAAATCTCCCCAAAAAGATAAGCCCACAGTCGGACGTCACAAAACACACAAGGAAATCATTCCCATGAGCAAAGGTCAGCAGACAAAGTGAGCAGGATGATCAGTACCCCCAAGAAGCTGAGATCATCCATCAAACTAAAAAGGACTCTAGGGTATGTTACGTTTAAGACTATTTACAAGCAAATAAGGCTGAGCAAAGGAAAGCAGGTACAAAGAGAACATTCGATATGATTTCATTTGCAAAGTTCAAGAGCAGACAAAACTAAATCCACGGTGCTAGAAGACAAGATGGTGGTATACCGCAGAGTGGTGATTTTGAAGGACATACGGAGGCCTTCTGGAAATGTTTTCTTTCTTGATGGCTGAGCTAGTTACACAGGTGAGTTGACTTTGTCAACATCCATCCAGCTCCACACACGTGATCTGACTAGAGGAGACCGGCTAGCAGGGGCGGGGTGGGTAACACAGCAGAAGACGCCTCAAGAAGGAGGCACATTCCACTGGAACACAACTATCAGAGCTGAAGACGGCCTTGGTGCTGAACCCCTCACTTTACAGAAGAGAAAACTGAGACCCAGAGAAGTAAAGGGAACCTTTGCCCCGCCCCCCAGTATTAACTGTTTTCCTTGACAGGGTATATACAGATTAAAATGAGAGGCGGCAAGCAGACACAGTGGTGAGAAGCAGGACCCCCGGGGGCCATACCGCCTGCTAGCTGGGTGACCCTGGGCAAGGTCCGTGTCCCCCACGTGCCTCTGTTTCTTCACCCGTAAAATTATGTACAAATGTAACTCTGTACATACACCTTCTGCAAAAGGTAGAACCACGATGTACGGAGCTGGACTGACCGCTACCTCAGGATCCAGGTGATTCTACTTCTGGATACACGCCCAACGGAAGCGCGTTCCCATGCGCACAAGTCAAAAGACGTGGACAAGTCTGTCCACAGCAGCGTCCTTTGTATGAGCTGGCCTGTGACAACCACCCAAGGGTCCACCACGCACGGGGTGGATAACTAAACCGGGCCAGGTGTATACCACGGGAACTAAGGAGATGACCCGCGGATAAACACCACGCACGGAATATGGGGCGAAAGGAGCCAGAACACAACTCCACTTGCATGGAGCTCAAAAGCAGTCAAAGACAATGTCTGGTGGGAAGGGGGCATGGCCACAGGGAGGGAGCCCAGGGCAGCTTCGGGGGTGCTGGTTTGTTCTCGATGTGGATGCCCATCAACGGTCCTTGAGCTGGACGCTCAGGATCTGAGTGCTTTTCCGTATGGATATCAGAGTAAAGGAATTTACTTCAGGGCAATGATGACAGAACCCACGACGTAGTCTGTTGTGAGGATAAAATGAGGCAATATCTGTGCAGCCTTTAGAAGAGGGTGCGGCAGGAGGAAGGGGGATAGAGGTGTACTGATAAAAGCTCAAAGTCTAGGGCAAGCGCTCTCCCTCTAGGTCTCCTTCCTCCTTCTGAGCCCCCTCTGCAGCAGGGGGTCTCCTCACTCCCTGGCCCCCCATATCCCACCGGGGTCTTGCACAGAACCCCCAGCATGCTGAGGGCATTGAAGGCACACAGGGGTTCAACAGCGTGCCCACGGGGACAGGGCGGGTGGAGTGCAGTGTGAGGCTGGACACGGCTGGTCTCAACCATAACCCCTAACACACACACCCAGCTCTTCCATATACGATTAATCAGAAAGCTGTGCTCTCCGATCTTGACTTTTGAACGGACTAATTCCTACAGAGCAGGAGAATCAGAACCTGCTTAAATGTGGGCCATACTCTCCTGCAGACATCGCTGACTTAAGAAAAACAACCAGCCCTCCCCGCCGCCCTGGTCCTAACCATAAGCAGGGGTGAGAAACACAGAGAAATGCCCTGTCCCATTCTTCCCAGGCCTGGCTGGGTATCACGGTGGCCCGTCGGCCTGAGAACACGGTTTCAGAAGGGGTTGGTTTCTGTGGATTGGCGGGAACGGCAGCTGGGAAGGCTGGGCCGCGTTCTCCCCGGAAACTCTCCCCAGGTCTGAGCCACGGAGCGAGACAGGGCTGGGCCTGGGAATGAAGAGTTGGCTGCGATCAACCTGCCCACCTCTGAGGGCTGGCTTCGGGGAGAGGAAACACACTGGCCGCAGGACTCGGGGGCAGGGTGTCCAACAGCCCTGCCCTGCGGCGTCCGACTCAAAGGTACTTTCATGTTTCGGATGCCAGATTCCGTATCTGCAAACACAATGTGTTTCCTTTTTCATGCTGGGGCTGGAGCCATCAGTTACCGTTTGGCCCAAATGGAAGCAGAGCACCGGGGAAGCGGCCGGGGGAAGAGTCTCGCAATGCCCCCCAGCTGTGGCCTGGGGGCCAGGACCCAGCTTCTAAGTGGTGAGGGCCCCAGGAAGCCTCAGGCACCAGAGCCCTGCCCCCGGCTGGGGCATGCTTTCCTTGGCATGGGAGGGTGGTTCCAGGGGGGAAGCGTCTTGCAATGCCCCCCAGCTGTGGCCTGGGGGCCAGGACCCAGCTTCTAAGTGGTAAGGGCCCCAGGAAGCCTCAGGCACCAGAGCCCTGCCCCCGGCTGGGGCATGCTTTCCTTGGCATGAGAGGGTGGTTCCAGAGCTCTCCCCGTCCAGGGAAACCTGCCTGGAAGCTTCGGAGCGGACCCTCCTGGAAGGCACCCTTTTCAGGGAACCTGGTCTCTCACGAGCTCGTGGCGTGGGAGAAAACAAAAATACTAACCGCAGAGCCAATGCACGTGGGAAATGTGTTGCAGTGGACTGCAATGCAATCCTCCCACGCTAGAGGACCTAAATCTGAAACCGCTTCCTCTCCAGACCCTCCGCGTTCGGCAAAGTGCCTCCCTCTGAGGGCCCAGCCCTGTTTTCGGTTTAGTATGAAGGTAAAAGTATTCATACTTCACACGCACAACCTCCCCAACGAGAGTGCATTCCACTCGCAGGGAGGGCACCCACTTCACACTTCTTTACCTCCCAGACCCAAGAGAGGGCCACCACCGCTGATGGCCCCAGAAACGTCCACTTACAGGGTTCTCCTTTGACTGCAGGCTCGGGGAGCTGGGGAAGGTCTTCTGGGGCCGAAAATGTCACACGGTTCTCATCTCCGAGGCTAATTCTAAGAAATCATGGCAGTCTAGGGTATTCTATTGAAAAGGATGCTAATACCCTGGGATCATCTCTGGCCTTAAAAGAACAGAGTGCTGTGACTGATTAGCAATGTCTGCCCCGGTTTCGGAATGGGGGAGTGAAGGTGTGACTGCTAAGTATGCACCACGGCCACCCCAAGCTGGAACGGAAGAGCCAAGAAGCCCCAACAGTGATAATCAGGCGGGCAGAGAGTGTCCCCGCCTTTGGGATGCCCCATCAAATACAGAACAGAATGCAATACACAGGGGCTTTGGGAAACTAAACGAGCTCTATTCTCTCTTCCCTGTTACCTAAGGCTCAGTTATTCAAACCCAGGCCGTTTAAAGATCCCTGTGGTCCTACAGATTGTCGAACTCAGGTGCGGAGCCTCTGGCGATGTGTGAGAATTGCACAAGACAACTACTACTCCCTCTTATCTGTAGGCAGAAAAGGACCTGGGGAAGAATCTAGAAATCTATCAATAGCACCAGCCGGGAAGAGGGCAAGGAGGGGCTCCAATGTGAGGCTCGACCACCTGCACAAGGGGGTGACACCTCACCTACCTCACCCAGGCCAGTCCTGAATCCTCCACAGAGATGGACTTCCGGCACCTTCTTCCAGCATCCAGGCTGAGTTGGGAAGACTCCTTGGTTATCAGTGGATGTAGCGTGCTAGGGTGTTAACTTCCTGCCTTTCAAGGGTCTCACCCAACAGATTCCCTTCGCCCGCTGAAAAGCCACCCCTTTCAATAACCACACCTAGAGACATCTGTCTTCTGGATCTTCTCTACATGTGCACATGCACTGCAACACGAATTCCTCTCCCCCTAACGATGGCCTCTACACTAGTCCCATCAGCAGAAGGCCCAGGGGTGTCCGGAGACGGCTCCCACACGGGCAAAGCCAGGGCACGCTTCTCCAGTCCCGGGCAGAGCTGCTCAGTCCCCAGCACCCCTGTCCCCTCTCGGTGACATCTGCTCTTGAGCTCTGTCAGTGGGCATCTCAGAGAAAGGTCTGTCGGGAAGGAGGTTTGGGGCAAGCACCGAAGTGTCAAGAAGGGTGTCACTGAGTGTCAAGACGTCTCAGACAAGAGGCATTCCACACTCGGCCGCTCGCGTGCCCACAGCCCCTTCTCTCTGGCACCGAAGAAGGTGGCCGGGCTGAACGCACACCCAGCTGAGGCCTCCCGGGAGCTGGGGACGGGAAGGAGGAGCTACCGCTACGGGCCAAGGGCTGACCACGGGAACGGGTGTCTGCCTTCTTTTTTTTTTTTTTTAAGATTTTTTATTTATTTATTTGAGAGAGAGAGAATGAGAGACAGAGAGCATGAGAGGGAGGAGGGTCAGAGGGAGAAGCAGACCCCCCGCCGAGCAGGGAGCCCGATGCGGGACTCGATCCCGGGACTCCAGGATCGTGACCTGAGCCGAAGGCAGTCGCTTAACCGACTGAGCCACCCAGGCGCCCGGGTGTCTGCCTTCTGACGTGGGGAGAAAAGGCACATCAGTTGTACAGGGTTCCGAAGGCCGATGAAAATCCAACTCCGAGTTTACAGCAGGAATGCATTTTGGGGATAAGCATGCGGGAATGCAATGCAGAGCTTGCTAGGCTATGTGATACTGGTCAAACATCAGGACAGCAGACAGCGTGGGGCACTGTCCCCGGCAGCTCCCGTGCTCCAGGTGCTCCCCAGAAAAGCCGTCCCACCGGGGCTGGGTACAATAGGACGCGGCTGCTATGTGATCAGCCTTGAAACCAGCACCGCTGATGAACCCCCCCTGCTCTCTGTGTCTGCAAGGGCCTCACTGACTACGCCAGGATGTGCCCTGCGGACCAGTCTGCAGGTAGTTCTGTGGGTGGCAGGGACATCCGTTTTGGGGGAGGCTTCCGTTCCTGGCGGCCATCTGATGTATTGAAACAAAACCCATATAAAGCCCCTATTACAATGGCTGGCGCTTAGTAGGGGCTTGTGGTCCCTCTTCAGGATGTCACTTGGACTGCCTTGGACTGACATTGTCAACTCCTCAGTTCCCCGGCCTCCCAAACTAATGCCACGTCTTCCGAGGCCACAGAGCCCACAGAGGCTGCTGTGGGTCTTCCCAGACGACAGGCAAAATGCCGTGGGCCACTCTGCGAGTATTAGGCTTAAATCCGGAGCCTTTCAAAAAGCCCTCTGAGACCTCCGGGCTCCCTCTAATGAAAGGCGCTGCAGAAACCCAAGGTATGATTATCACTTCTGAAAGGAAGAAAAAAAAAAAATACTGGCTCACAAAATATCCATCCTGGTGCCTCGACAGATAAGGAGGTTTTATAATCCGGTTCCCTAGGGAGCCATTTATTTTGGTGAGGCCAGCGTTCACAGCAGACACTGTCAAAGCCATCAAGATAACAGGAATAACAACCCAGTGGACTTTTGAAGTGTAAACATAAAAGTCTATTAAGAATACAATGTTGGTTTAATCCCAAGACAAAAAATTTACTTAATGAAAAGCACAACTCATCTCCAGAAGGAGATATCGGTACCAGCTGTGAGCAGAAAAGGAGGGGATTCCTTCCAGGGAACATCTGAATTTCAACCCACTGCCTTTCCAATATTTACTCTGGACATAAAGTCTCAAATACTTTTCCGAGGATCTCATTTTTCTACAGGAGGAGGAGGAGGTCAGAGAGAAGTCTGGGCAGGGCCAAAGGCTTCTTGGCAAAGCCTGGAAATGCAAAGACCCACCCTGGGAGGTTTACCCTGACATAACTCCGTCTCCGTTCTCTCTGGGTAGAGTAGGGAGCAGCCTCCTTGCCCACCGGATGCTGGGGAGAACCGCAGCAGAGACCCTCACTCCAGCCGCCATGCAGCCAACCGAGATCACCAACGGCCCTGTGCGAACACACATGAACTTCACCTACCATGCTAGCAGCCAGGGTATGCCGCTAAGCTCATCTCTTCAAAAGCACTTCTCAGCCTACTTCCTAGATTTTCTTCTACAAGTTCCAGAGAAGCAAGGGGGCTACGGAGCACTAGGGAAACGGAAAAGGCCTCATCAAAGAGGATTTTGTGATTATGAGCTCTGTTTCCCCACCTTTGAGAAAGATCACGGGCCCTGAAATCAAGAAGAGACTTGGCCATCACCAACCCTGGTGGATGCCAAGACCTGCAAGAAAGTATTTAAACCCTCTTCACTATATTCCTAACTCCCAGTGCCCATTAGGCCTGAGGGCTAAAATGACGGATGATTTTTTTTTTAATTTATCTGACAGAGAGAGAGAGAGAGAGAGCACAAGCAGGGGGAGCAGCAGAGGGAGAGGGAGAAGCAGGCTCTCCGCTGAGCAGGGAGCCCAACGCAGGGCTCGATCCAGGACCCTGGGATCATAACCTGAGCCAAAGGCAGACGCTTAACCAACTGAGTCACCCAGGTGCCCCTGAAGGATGGTTTCTTACATACAACTTCGTATTTATATACGTATGAACATAATTAATACAACATAACATAATCAACACAACAAGGGAACCATCTCCAATTCTGGCAGAAGTAACAGGTGGTTTCAGTTCTCTCCTATACGTGGATATGTAACTACCATCCACCCACCGACCTGTCCATCCATCCGTCCATTCTCTGTGGAGTCAGCACAAAGGATGCAATAAGACAAAGCATAAACATCCAGCTCTACCACCTACTAACCACCATGGCTTTGGGAAAACCATTCTAATGTCCCTAGGTTATGGTTTTCTCATCTGTAAAATAAGTGCAATCATACTGTGTATTATTAGCATGGTTGCGATGATTAAATGACTAAGACAAGTGCTTGGCAAAAAAAATAAGCTCTCAAGACTTAACCACCATAATGATGATAATTATAATAATTACTAAGACTATAAAAACACTCACTGATCTACAGCTATGTGCCAGGCTCTAGGCTAAGCAGCAAACAATTTTAGCCTTCTGATTTTGCAAGAGTCTTTAGTGGGGCGTTGGATTTCTCACAGCAACACCTCCAATACAACACCCCTCTCTTGCTGGGGATGATGCGCGTGAGAGCCATTTGCAGCATGAGGACCCCCCCACACACACACAAAGCCATGTTTAAACAATTACCAGCATTATGTTGCAGGTACCCATGGCCATAGGAGGCCAGCCCAGCACGGTGCTCATCTTGCAGAGACGTCTTTTGTGTGGGTTTTGGGTTTCAGCTGGGCAACGCAAAGCCATAGAGTGAGTCGCAAAACGAGTTTTCATAAGCTCACCCTGTCACAAACCAGGCAGGGGTTCATGCTGACATCCCCACAGTAAGATTAAACAGCATGCTTCGTCAGGCACTAAATACTAACACAGCTCCGACGTCAGGGGGACACTGATTAAAACTGATGTCAATAATTTATGAAACACAATATGGTCTTCAGATGCTCTTTTGGAAAAAAGAAGAAGAAGAAGAAGAAGAAGAAGAAGAAGGGGGGAGAGAGAGGGCCTAGCAACCCAGGTGGTTTAAAACTGTTCATGCATTCTCCCTTGAATGTACACACACCCCCACCATGCATGGATGCTTCTTTACGCGATGAATGTAAATGCACATGTGTATAAGAGCATATGAGCACCGCTGATACATATGGGCGGAAGAAAGTATTTAGTTATTCCACTGAGAGTTGTCGAGACTGTAACGTTATACACGGTCTTGTCTTTCATATTGTTTTGAGGGGTTTTTTCTTCCAGAAGAAATCCAAAATTGCATTTAAAATAAAATTGGGCTTTACGAAAAGTTCACATTTATTCCGTAGAGAACTCAACCTTGAAAAGGTACCAAAAAGAAAGCTTGACGAAAGAAAACCTATAGGATGTACGCATTTCCTTGCAATCCGAAAGTACCTCGGCCCTGTGTAGAACCGTGAGGTCAAATCATAATATCCATGTCTTTTTAAATTTTTGGAGGGTTTTTTGAGGGGGGAGGCGGTATGGGAAGTAACCTAGGGAAGGATGCCATTTTACTCTATTATAAATCACTGTCTCATTATTTTATAAAGGCAAAAACAAAATATCACAGTGATAACGCTTCATTTTTTTTTTTAAATCAGGACTGATTTTTGGAATTTAAAAACATCCTTCTTGACTTTGCCTTCACTGTAAATAATCTGGGTAGTTTGACTTTATATGTCAACAGTGTGAAATTCACAAGTTGGGATTATGTTGGGGGAAAAAATTTGAGCCGCTGATAGTACAAAAGTCAGTGTGTGAAGGATTTATTAATGCTTTTTTTCCCTAGCACAGTGCCCTGTGTGTCTCAGAACACCTGTCAAATACTAATTCATTCACATATCTCCACTACAGGGCCTTTTCATAAAAAGCTCGACCTTTAATTGTAAATCACTTCTAAATTGTCTTTGCTGGCTTTCTCTTTTGCGGAATGATGGAAAAATCACTAAGACTTCAATTAAGATTTTATGGGAACTTCAACCTGACGTTCCCGGGGCTGTAGCTACAAGATATCAGAACATCTATTCAAAAAGGAAACTATAAATAACTTTAACTTAGTTGAATTGGCTTTGCTTTTACGAGATGACTGAATAATTGGCAAGATTTAAAGATACTTTAACTACTGAGAATTAAAATAACTTCAGGAAAAACCAGAAAATATTGTTAGCCGATTATTTGTCATGCAGATTATGTACTTATTAGGCCCAATTAAACTTTTTGAACAAAAAACACTTACTAATTACATTAGTTAATACGTTGATTGCTCAATTTGGCTGTTAAAAAAAAAAAAAGTCAATCCAATTTGTGCACATAGTTAATGCCGTGGTCAAAAGACAAAATCCTAAACTACAGAGATTATTTCAAGTGCATGACCATTGTTACAACAAATACGGGTTCCGTCTCCACATCCAAAGTGACAGGGAAGAGATGGGGGCGGGCGGTGAATCTGAACAATACCAAGGCTAAGACGAATCTTCAAGCCAATACAATGTTACCACAAGATCCAGTGTATTTGCCTCAATGTATTCACTTGCATTTGCCCAATTAGACCCCGCTGTTGACAACCCCAAGATATCTTTCATATGCACATGCAAACTAAAACTGATAGCAAAACCGTGGGAGGCCCTTTAAATGTCAATAAAGGGCTTTTACGCACAAAAGGAAGCAAAGAAAAGAGGGAGGGGGAAAGAGAAGGGATGGGAAAAACCAACATTTCTAAAGGAATGGAGCAGATCAAAGCAATTTTATTCTCAAAGACCACTAAGTCAGGGTGTAACTGCTAGCTCGCCGCGGAATCCTGCAAAGTCTCTTCAAGCTGGCAACCCGTTCAGTCCCTTAAATGAGGGGGATGAACAATTAGGTCTGCAAAAGCGGGACCCGGTGCAAAAAATGGACGGCCTGCGCCAAGCAACAGGAGTTGCAGCCCTCTGCAGCCCAGGACGCCTGACTGGGCCTCAGTGCCCACCCAGCTCTCCAAGACATGTTTTCCATCCGCTTGCTCAAAAGTCTGCATCCACAGTCATGAGGCACAAACTATTCGACAACAACATGACACAATTAATCAGAACCAGACCTCAAAACGTGTGTTTGTGGGGACCAGCGCACTTAGCAATGTGCCTCGGACCGGGAAGAGATTGAAGAAACCCGCGCTGGCTGCCTGGGGGTGGGGGGAGGGCGGGATAGCTATATGTTCACAAAAGATGCACACGGAACGGTGTAGGGAGGAACTAAATACTGTTCATTAAAATAGAATGTGGGATTTGGAAATTTACATCTCATACTGGAATTCCCTGGCATTCCTCCTCCCCCCCCCATTTTGTTTTTTGTTTTGTTTTGTTTTGTTTTGTTTTCCTGGGGAGAAACTGATGCCTGAGAGTTTCTACAGCAGCAAAGTTGTACAATTCAGAAATAGAACGGATCTCTCTCTCTCTCCCCCCCCCCCCACCCTTTTTTTAAGCCTCATTTCTGACCCAACAGTATTCACCAGTCCTGGTTTTGTCAGATTTCTTTCAGGACTTGAAAACCCATTAAAAAGCGAGAAGCTGGACCCTTGGTTAATTCAAAGCTCTTCCATTTCACCTAACCCTGATGTTAACAACACACACACACACACACACACACACACACATGTTGATATACTTTCTGGGACCAGGATTATTTTAAAATAATTACTGAACTCTCCTTTGTAATCTGTAGATAGTAATTAATTTAAATCACATCATTCTTCTGCTAACACAAATACGCTGTTCAAAAGGGGGGAGGGATTTTTTTTTTTTTTTTTTCAAACCATAAAAGACAAATAGAGGGTGCAGGAGTGCTATATTCGTCCGGTGCCGAGCTGGCCCCAAACTGCAAATCCCTCTGCCATCTCCCAAAGGATTTGTGGTTGGGGAGCTGGAACTTCCCGGGAACCGGGCCTGGGTTCCCAACTGCGCGCCCAGCTGCAGCCCTGGGAAAGGGTGGGGGGTGGCGGGGAGGGTAAGGCGGAGGTGGATCCCAGAGTCCCGCCAAACTGAGGGTAAGGCAACGCATGTTTGCATTCGAGTCCGGAGTCAGGGGGACCAGTCAGCAAGTTTTCTGCAAAACCCTCTGCCCCGAAGCATTTCTCAGGCTTCCCGGCTTCGCAGAGCGCACCGGGCGCAACTCCGAGCGCCCGGGGCCAGCGCCACGCGAGCCCGTGAGCCGGCTCTCAGCCCTCCCCGGCCCCGGGACGTCCCGGGACGCGCCCCCCACGGTCCGCGCCGCGTCCACGCGGCCGGCAGTGGTCCCGTGCGGCCGCCAGGCCCCCACCCCCAGCCCGCCGCGCGCGGCCCCGCGGCGCCCCCCACTCACCCACGCACTCGTTGGCCTCGCGGGCCGTGGCGCGCTGCCAGGGCCGGTCGTAGTGGAACGGCTTGCAGCGGTCGCACTCCGGGCCGGCCGTGTTGTGCCTGCAGTCGCACACCAGGCTGTCGTCGCGGTCGCGCACGCAGCGGGCGGCGTGGCCGTTGCACTTGCAGCGGCCGCCCACCTGCAGGTCGGACACGGCGTAGAAGTACGAGTCGCGCGCCAGCTCGGAGTCGTCCTCGTTCTCGTCACCGAACGTGTGCAGGCGGCTGAAGGCCACGCGGATGTCCGTGGCCGTGACCCAGTCCTGCAGCACGGGCGAGTTGTCGAAGTCGTGCGCCGAGGGCCGCCCGTCCAGCGTGCTGAAGGCGATGAGGCCGCCCGAGAGCGGGCGCATGTCGGTGTGCGAGTCGGTGCACACGGCCTCCTGCTCGTTCTGCTTGGCGATGGGCGCGCGGTGCGGCCGGTTGTACATCTTGCGGCACTGCGTGGAGTAGAACTGGAAGGGCACCCACGTGCGCCCGTAGTCCATGGACTTGTAGATGGCCATGGACTCGGGCCGCGGCGAGCAGAACTGCAGGCTCACGTAGGTCACCTCGAACTTCTTGCCGAGCGACAGCGTGAGCGTGACGTTGTGCGGGAACTGCAGGTAGTTCTCGGACTGCCAGCACGTCAGGTTGTGCGGATTGTTGAGATCGGTGAGGAAGGCGGGCGGGTGCGCCTTCCTGGGGTCCGACGCGTTGCAAAGGTGGCAGGAGCGCAGCCGCTCCTCGCCGCGCTCGCTCACCACGCAGTAGCGCGCCGGGGGCCGGCCGCAGGTGCTGGACACGCGCACGTCCTTGCCGAAGGCCGCGTTGACAAAGTCGGGGATGCAGCGGCGCGGGTGGCCGTTCTCGTCCGAGCAGGGGTCGGGCTGCGCCGCCTGGCCCGAGAACATGCTGAGCCCGGGCCCGCCGCGCACCGCGCCCACCAGGCACGCCACGGCCGCCAGCGCCGCCAGCGCCTCCCACACTGCGCGCATCATGCTGCGTCCAGCTTGCCCCGGCCCGGCCGCGCCGAGGAGTCGGTCCGCCCGCCGCGGAAGGCGCCTGCGGAGAGAGGGGAGCTGCGCTCAGCCCGCCCGCCCGCCCCGCGCCCTCCACTCCGCCCCCCTCCCCTCCCCGGGCGGGCGGCGAGCCGGGGCGCGGCACCGACCCCGCCGCCGCCGCCCGCCCGCCCGCCTCGCTCCCCACAGTCCCGGGGGCAGGGGGGCAGGCGAATCCGGGCCCCCGCCCCTCCCCGCGAGCCCGCACCGCCCGCGCCCGGGCTTCCCGGGCGGGCGGCGAGCCGGGGCCGCGGGCGGACGCCCGGCTTCCCGGCCACCGCCGCCTCCACGCCGCCCGAGGGGGCATGCCCGCGCCCCAAGCCTCGGCGCACGCAGCCCGCGCGGCCCCGCGCCCCTTCCTCCCGCGGCCCCGGGGGTCCCTCCGCGCGGGCCCAGACCGCGTCCGCGCCGCCGAGTCCGCGCTCGGGACGTTACCTCTGGCGAGGGCAAAAGAGAAAGAAAAGTTTGCCGGGCCCCGGCCCGGAGCCCGCGCGCCGGACGGCGGGGAGCCCCTCGCTCGCGGCCGGCAGGCGCGTCCTGCCTCAGCGCGGGCTTGCCAGCCCCATGCCCGGCGCGGCCGCCGCCGCCCCAGCCCCGGCCCCCGGCCCC
>NW_023270777.1:3439338-3450110 GCF_011800145.1 Mirounga leonina | reverse complement strand
GGGGGGACGTAACCTCTGCCAGCTCACCCCTTCTTCCTGAAGCCCACCGGCGCGGGCGAGAAGGGGCCGCTACCCTGTCCCCCCTCGGTTGTCACCCCGCGGTGGGCCTGTGTGCCGGGAAGGCGGCTGGCTCCGTGAGTCCCGGGGATCCTGTGGTGGACTGGAGGCTGAAGAGGAGAAAGCAGGCGGACAGCACCGGGGCCCGGGCCCACGCCCCTTCCAGACGGGTCTGGGGGCCTCGGGCTGGGGGCAGCCCGGCACTCCCCCCCCCCCCAGGTACCCTGAGGCAGGCTTGTATTTTCAAGGGTGCTCTGCCCCGCACAAGCTCACGCGAGCCTCACGACTGCTTTGCAAAGTAGGTCTTAACTCCATTTCGCAGATGAAGAAACTGAGGTCAAGAAGCTTGCCCAACATCTCCCATGGAGATGTCAACATGGATCAAATCCGGGAATAGAAACCAGGGCTCCTTCCTCTCTTCCTTGTCAAGTGGATAATAATCCCACCCAATTATAGAGTCTCACGAGGAAACCTTGGGGCCACCCAGCTTCTTCTTGCCTCATTCTCTGCCACCTTAACCGAAGGACGGAGGACAGTGACAGCATCCTTTGACTATCCTGCTGTGCAGCCAAAGCGCTTTGGGGGAAGAATACCCTGGGCTGAGAGTTTGAAACTCAATCCCTGTTGGTTTGTTTCTTTTAGATGAGTGATCTAGTCATAAATCTGGACTGAAAGCCCAGGGTTCTGGTTCTGGCCCAAGAGCCGGCTTGCTGCATTATCTCCATCAAGTGTCTCCTTTTGTCTTATTGGCATTCTCATAAACTGAGAATCTAAGGGGCCTCAAGGCTCGGTTGGCCCAGCTCAGTCTCCTTGGAAAACTGCCTTCCCCAGCCTCCCTGAGAGAGGGCCACCCAAGCCAGCTCTTTTAGGGATGGGAGCTCACCACAGCCCAAGGAAATAAATGCATTCCCTTGCACGACAGACAGCCCAGATTCATCCTCTGCCCTAGGGGAACGCTTTAGCTTTGCTTTCCCTGTGCCATTTACCACTCCCTACACTGTTTATTTCTGCCTTGTGGCAGAGAGGATTCTCGGTGACTTACGAGGCTACTTAGAACATGGCAAAATAACATAAATTAGACAGTGAGGTGAGAGGAGACAGAGGGAAAATTTAACTCTTGTGGGCTGGGAGATCCAAGGGCCATGTCGAAAGCATAGCAGTGAGGAGTAATGCTTTGAACCCAGAGTGTGTGGCCTTGGCGAGTTTTCCATCTCTCTGTGCTTTGCTTTCCTGGTTTGTAAAAAGGGGACAATAATATCTATCTCACAGGGTTATGAGCATCAAATGAGTTAGCTCATATGAAGACTGTAACTTATAATATGTGGACACACCCATAATGCACTTACATAATCTACACGAATAAAGTGTATATGTAAATATGCATAAAGCCAGGCACATAGCAAAGGGATGTAGCAATGTTCACTGTGACTACTAAGTTGCTAGATCTTTATAGATATTTAAAATAATTTAGGGGGCGCCTGGGTGGCTCACTTGGTTAAGCATCTGCCTTCGGCTCAGGTCATGATCTCAGGGTCCTGGGATTGATCCCCCCTCCATCCAGCTCTCTGCTCAGCAGGGAGTCTGCTTCTCCCTCTCACTCTCCCTCTGTGCTCTCTCTCTCTCTCAAATAGGGATAAATAAAATATTTTTTAATTAAAAAAATAAAATAATTTAAAGAAGAGCATTTAATTACATGCAAAGATGTTCATGACATATTACAAAAGGGGGGAAAGCAAATTACAAAACATGAGGGGCGCCTGGGTGGCTCAGTTGGTTAAGCGACTACCTTCAGCTCAGGTCATGATCCCAGGGTCCTGGGATCGAGTCCCACATCAGGCTGCCCTTGCTCTGCGGGGAGCCTGCTTCTCTCTCTGCCTCTGCCTGCCACTCCCCCTGCTTGTGCTCTCTCTCTGTCAAATAAATAAATAAAATCTTAAAAAAAAAAATTACAAAACATGATGTCTCCCCCAAAAGAACACTATGCACAGTATAAGCTCATTTTTATTTTTTTTAAGTATGCATAAAAAGACAACTTGGTTCACCGTGGTCATCTATGGATAGTGAGATTACAGGTGATTTTTATTGCTTTTTGCTTGGGCGTTCTCAGTTTTGTATGGTAGAATAAGAAGGAGAGCGAAGAGAAGAAAGAAAAACCAGGAGGGGGGGGGAATGGGAATAAAGCAAAAATGCTCCCTGGAATGTTCTATTCACCTTCTGTGGGTGGGCCACAAATTTGTCCCTCAGCTTTCCCGCAGCCCAAATGAAAAGGAAACGGTGCAGTTACAGGATTCCCGGTGTCCATGAGATAAAAACAGACAAACCTATTACTCAAGAGAATTACAACTATTCTTGGGACTAAGATCAGACAGGAATTTCTCCCCGGGGCGGTGGGGGTGGGGGAGGACATAAAGGGAACACAGTAGGTGGTACTGAGCACACAACCTCAAGACCATCCCCATGGTGGTGACAGCAGTGAGCTCCATGGGACGGTTTCTCTGTGACGGCCCGCGATAGAATGGTGGCATTACACCAAAACACAAGTCAGGGAAAGCCAGTCTGGCCAGGACAGGTCTGAAAGAAGCAAATCAGGGTGCCCAGCTCACTGCCCACCCACGTTGGGTCTGTTTTGGGGGGTATCTACTGGGCTGGCTTGCAGAGCGCGCTCCAAGCCTTCCTTCTGCTGTGTTGTTTCTGTCCACAGAGAATTTTTTTTTTAATTTTTTTATTAAGTAACCGCTACACCCAACGTGGGGCTCAAACTCATGACCCCAAGACATCCTGGAGATCCGGAACATGCTGGGATGCAGTAGAACATGTCTACCTCCATTCAAAACCCACCTCCCTGCAACTAATACAGTCCATGCAATTCCAGCCCCACACGGCAGCCCAGCCCAAGGACCTGCCTCTTCCAAGTTTTGCAATCAGCCCTCTATCATCCTTCAGTTTTATCCGTTAGGCAAAAATGTTTCCAGTTCTTTCCATGACTTCTCACAGGGCAGGTTTCTGGCCCCTCGGCAGCCGCTCCCAATGCCCTTTCATTTGTCAGTGTCCCTCCCTAAAGCATACTGCCCTCTGAGGGGACAAATGAAAAAAACAGATGTCCAAGTGTTGTGAGAGCTTCTCAAGGTGGGGGTTATAAATACACACCCGAAAAGGCATGTCCGGCTCCGGCAGCAGGATCCTCGGCACAAATAGTTCAAAACACAACAGTGCCGCTCTTGGATGAGAAAGCAAATTCCCAGGTGTTCCTGCAAGCAATGCGGGGGGACAGGGGGCCGCCATTCTCCGCGCCCAGTCTCACCTGGGAAGCCTGAGGATCACTCTAGGAAGAGGAGAATGTGGCCCTTTCAAGAAAATCTATAAGGAGCCAGAGGAGGAGGGGAGGAAAGCCAGAAGACTCAGGTGCCCTAGAAGCCAACAGGGAAGTTTTAAGGAAGGCGGGGTGGTGAGCCGTGTCACGTGCCTTCAAGGTCAAGATAAGATCTGAAACAAGTCCTTTGGATCTGAACGACAGGGAAGTCACCGGTGACCTTGGCTAGCAGGGGCAGAGGAGTGCTGGGGACAGACGCCAGACTGCCTCGGGTCATGGAAGCGGGACGGCAAGTGTAGACAACAGTTCGCAAAGCGTGGAAACGAGTGGTAGGAAAGAGATAGGGTGATAGGAAGGAACGGAAGGAGAGAGGTTGAAGACAGACAGAGCCAGCCTTTTAGAATAGGCGGTCAGGTGCCAAAGCATCAGGAAGTGGGAGCATCTTCTGAGAGTGGGGAGCAGGTGGGAACACTGGAGGTTGGAGGACAGGGGAAAGCTTGATTGGGTCACTATGGAGGAGAGGCGGATGCTTGCTGGCCAGAACTCAAGCTCCTGCTGAGGTTGGTGACCATCTATGAGAAAGAAAGCCCCAACCGTCCAAGGCACAGCCCTCCGCCACTGCCCCAGCAGGGCTCGGCAGCCCCTGTGTAGACCCAGAGAAAGTAGGACCACCGGATTAATCTAGAGTTGCAGGTTTCTTCCAGGAAGTAGGACAGAAGGGGTAGGGGGGTGGCTGCTGGGATGGACCACGGAAGCAAAGCTAAAGAGAGAAGACATGAAGACAGGAGAGAACAGGAAACGGAGCCCAGGGTTCTAGAACTGTGCTGTCCAGTGCAATCGACGGGAACCATTGTAACTATTTCAATTTGGGCTTGAATGAATCAAAAGGAAATAAAGTTAAAGTGTCCTCCATTAATCCTCATTTATAGACAGAGGCGATAAAGAACATTTCTATCATCCCAGAAAGTTCTGTTGGACAGAGCTGGTCTGGAAGATTCAAGAAGAAAGAAGAGATGTGGTGAGTCGCCGAGAAGATCGCAGTCTCAAACTGGAGTTTGAAGATTCCAGAGTGGGAAGAGCTCTGGGTGATGACGAGGCCCGCTGAGGACAAGAGGGGGCTTCCTGCTGGGAGGCAGAGGTGAAGGGGACTGGGCGTAAGGAGGTCCAGGTGCCGGATGGGCTGTCCACCTGGGTTTTAAAGGCATGCAGGACCAGCCTCAGGACTTGGGGTGAGATGAAGGCTGAACCAGGGGCTGGTGTCTTCAAAGAGGAGGAGAGTGACCTAGATTGTGGCGTGTGGGGTGGGGATTCAGAGGAGGAGATGGGAATTATTTCTTTGATGAAGATGGAAGGAGCTTTGGGTGTCGAGGAGGACGGTCCCCCCACGCCCCCGGTCCTGGGCGTGGGGTAGTGTGGTGTGGAGGGTAGTCCCACTGAAGAGGCCTGTGGTGTGAGTGAGGGGGGGCTGGAATGGGGTATGAGCAAGAAGGCAGGTCAGGGGGAGCACTCAGTGAACATGGGGAGGATGCAGGAGAGGGCAAGGCCCAGCGATGGGGGGCACCGGATGTCACAGGCTAATGGCTTGAGAGGAAGGGCTCGGAAGAAATGAGATAACCCAGGGCCTTCATCGTGGGCGTGACCAAGGGTCCTACTTCTTAAATCAAGCATTGATTTAATGCTTACTGTGTGCCAAGCCGTCTTCCAAGCATTCCATCGATCGCTAGCTCAGAATACTCCTAACACCTGACAAGACAGGTATATGATCCTCTCCTCTTTACGGCGAAGGAAACTGGGCTACAGGGAAGTGATGTGCTGAAGATCACATCCCAGGTGAGCAGAGGAGCAGGGTTTTGAACTAAAACGATGCGGTACCAGGGTTGGGAGCTCTCAGTCACCGCTCACGGGTAGGACAGACTTGGCTGACATTTGGCACCCATGGGCCTCCGCCACGGCTGGACAGGGGAAGGGGGATACAGATCTACCTGCAGTAGGAGCTGAGAGCTGGCTTGACTGAGCTTCTGAGTGTGTCTGGTTCCCTTACTAGGGCAGACATGAAACCATTTGGTCCCTAGGACCCCCGAGAGAAGCCGAACACTGTAGCACCAGAGGAATGAAAGATCCTGGAATCTGATGCAGGCATCTGGCCTCCCCAAAAGGGTCAGGGTGGCCTGCTTCGATAGCATTTCTCTGGGAAACAGGAAGAACTGGACGCAGACAAACCATGATTCCAAGTCCCCTCGAGCTGACCTCATGTGACCTTGAGCAAGGGACTCTGCCCATCTCGCAGTGAAACGGGGATCATCACACTTGTCGTATAGGCTTGTGAGACAAAAGGCTTGTGATTAAAAAGATGGGTTGTGAAAAGAAAGAAGCTGGCCTCTTAGATGATAGTTTAGGGGTTTTTTGGACTTTGGGTTTTTTATTCTCAAAATCCCCAGATCTGGTTCCCAGATCCCTCACCCTGGAAGAATGAGGCGATGCTCACCCGACAGGCCTCATGGAGGATTGCTCAAGGTGACCCCATTCCCTCGGCAGGGTTTCGGGAGCTGGGACAGCTTGGGGAAAGGTTTTGGAGCATGGAAGAAGAGGCCTGTATAGTGTGGAGGGTTTCTGGAGGTTTACCCATCCATTTCCTCAGTGTTGTGGATGGTCCTCACCTCCAGCTCGGGCCTCCCCAGTTGCCAGCTTCTTGGCTGAGGATTCAGGATTTGGGCACAGAAGCCTGTACAAACCCCAAATCCACCAAATCCTTTAATCTACCAGAGTTCTTTGAAGGGGTGAAAATGCCTGTGGATAAGGGGAACCAGCCGATGTAATTTATTTTCATTTGCAAAAACCTTTTGACAAGGTCCCACCCTGAATGCTATTAAAGTAAAGAAAATGCTTCACCATGGGGGGAAGCTTTGTCAGGGATGGAAGGAAACAAAGAGTTCACATAAAGGGACAGTCCTCTGGATGGAGAAAGTGGGGGGGGGCGGGGCTCTGAGCCCAGAGTTGGGGTTCAGCTCCTTCAACACTGACATGAGCTCTGAAGGAGGACATTCTCTCAGGAAAACCTCAAAGTACAGAGGTGATCTCAAGAAACAGAATACATGGGCTGGGGACACAGACACGGTTCGCAGAAGGTGATGTATTTGGAGGAGAAATAGCTTGAAAAACTTTTATAGGGCTAAAGGTTTTCAGTTGCGATTGAAAAATGCTCTTTTAGGGCCCGAATGTGGGCTGTTTCCTGAAGATCATTTCTCCACAGAGGTGCTGTTTGCATTTAGGGCCGGAAAATTCTTTCCCGGGCAGAACAGTTCTATGCCATGGCAGGGCATTTAGCATCCCTGACTCCTGCCTGTTAAATGCCAGTAGGTCCCCCAAAACACACACACACACACACACACCAATCACTCCCATCACTGGAAAACAGCTCCTCACATTTATATATCCCCCCTAGAAGAACCTCCCACTCCCCCACCCCATTCTGATCTACCTGAAATTTAGCCTAATGTGCCACTAAGCACCTCCCCCCAACACACACACACACACACACACAAAGGAAAAAGCTAAATAAATTCTCAGAAAGAGAACTGGAAACGAAACAAGATGCACTTATGTTTAGGATCTTCTGGGAAGGTCTAGTCCTCATATCTCAAATTGCTTGTGGAGGTGGAGGTGGCCGGGACAAGAGTAACTTGATGGTGGTAAGAGCCGGGAACATAAATAAAGCAGAGGAGGGGATGATGGAGAGTGCCAGGAGGAAAGGTGCATCTTACACAAGGTACTGGAGTGGGGGAATGGGGGTTGCCTCTCTGAGAAGGATCCAGTAGAGCAGAGTTAAGTAATAAAGGGAGCTGTGGGGATATGGAGGTTGGGGAGTGGGGAGAAACGTGCATTCCAGGCGCCAAAGACAGCAAGTGCAAAGGTCCTGAGGCACAGTTTGACTTGCCAAGGAACAGGAAGGAGGCCAGCTTGGTGCGGGCTTGAGGAGCGAGACGGGGAGTGGTAGGAGATGAGGTCAGAGAGGTAAGCGCAGGTCAGGGTACACACAGTCTTGCGGACTTTGGTAAGGAATCTGAACACTTCAGGATCCATCCTGGGTATGCGTAGCTCTTAATACCACATCGTTGCCCCGACTAATCTGTGAGCTTCTTGAGGGAGGAATCATATCTTCTCCCTCTGACTCCCCAGTATCTTCACGTGCTTCCAGGCACAGAATAGGAATGCACTACAAATTCATGACAATTAAGTAATTAAAAACCTACAGAATTATGGACAACCGGTGATGGTGACCAGCTCTGGCAGGCAGAAAAATGCGCCCGCCCCCAAGAAGATTATTCCCGTCTTCATCCCTGGAACCTGTGAATGTCGCCCTGCCTTCGGTCTTTGCCACTGGGACCCAGTTGGAGACCATGAGCTGGGAAGATCACTGTGGATTATCCAGGTGGACCCTAAATGTCACGCCTCAAGAGAGAGGCAGAGGGAGCACTGACAAGACAGAGGAGGAGAAGGCCACGTGAAGCCACAGGCAGAAATCACAGTGATGCAGCCACAAGCCAAGAAGGCCAGTGGCCACCAGAGGCCACCAGAAGCTGAAAGAGACAAGGAACCAATTCTCCGCTGCAGCCTCTGCAGGGAGCACGGCCCTTGATTTCAATCCAGGGATGCTGATTTCCAACATCTGGCAAATCCTACAGCTGCCAGAATTAAAAGGGTCCCCTTCACATCTTAAAAGGTGACTTGGGGGATGGGAGAAAGGAGCAAAGCGAGGGACCACTAACGCACTGGTCCTGAAATGTTCCTGAAGTCTTCTCGGGAGCAGGGACCATGTCTGGCTGTTCGTTCCCTCCCACATTGCTGAGCGGAGCATTTTCCGCATCCGCTTGCCAAGAGCTTGCTGTCAGTATTGAGGTATTGTAAACCCCCTTTTTTGGAAGCCAGGATTCCAACCCCTTTATGATTCAGTCCAGAAGGAGGTCCAGAGTCTCCTGAGCATTTGAGAAAAGAGGAGCCACACTCTCAGGGGACTCCAGTCCACGGGGAAGCCTGGATGTGTCTTTACTTCGAAGTGCTTGTCGGCTGAGGTCAGGTATCTTCTGTTTTTCTGGAACCACAGATTAGGATGCTTGAAAGAATGGGAGATCACTGGACATTGTTACTCTATGAAGTCACAGCTGACCGTGGACTCTATCCCAGCCACCACTGAGGGATGCCGGACAGGTCCCACCCAAATTCCCGAGGGCACCACTGTATTGGAGAAGAAGTAGGAATAGCCCTTCCAGAATGTCCATCTGTTGCTCCCCCGTTTACAAGGGAAGAAGCTGAGGCCCAGAGGCTGAGCAAATTGCCCAGGAGCTGATGTTCCTCAAGATGGCTGTGAGTCATCCAAGTAGGTGGCGGGTCTCCTGTTCAACCGCACTCGGGGAAAACCTGCTATATTCGATCTTGCTAACTTAGGTGGGGAAAAGAAATCATGACTTTGACGGAAAAACGTTTCTCGTGACAAACGACTATATAGAAAGTTTCTCTGCCTAAAGGAGTAAGCTTCGGTTAATTGCAAAAAATAATCAACTATGCAGAAGAGCTTATTTCCCCACCCTCCCCCCAAATGTCACTCAAATGAGGTATTCCCGGTCCGCATGTCACACAGGGAGAAAGTTTAGGGGACTTAATTCTAAGAGGTGGTACAGGATGGAAACAGACACAGACCATTATTGATTGAGATTTGGGTGAGTGCACAGATTATTCAACCTGACAAGGTATTAAAGGAACGTGGAATGGGGCGAGGGAGGGAGGGGACCTCTGTCACCAATGCTGCCACCTGGCAAGGAGTAGCCACCATGCTAGCCCCCGGAATGATGCCAGAAAGTAGACAGAAGCCTGCATGGATGTGACCTACCCTACGGAGCAACCTCCCAGCCTCTGGCTGAGCACATGGTCTCTGGGGGCTCTCGGGGCGCCCAGCTTCCTAGCCCTGCTTGCAGGGAGCTCCTTGAGTGCTCAGCAGGGCAGTGCTCCCGTCATGCCCACCCCAGATCTCCATCCACACCTCCGTGAGTGTGGGTGCTATGGTGCGTCCCTCCCAAATCCATATGCCGAAGCCCTAATCCCTAGCGTGATAGCATCTGGAGGTAGGAGGGCCTTTGGGAGGTAATGGGATCATGAAGGTGGAGCACTCCTGATAATACTAGGACACAGCAAGAAGGCAGTTATCTACAGACCAGGAAGAGAGCCCTTGCCAGGAGCCAAACTGGCCGGCACCTTGGTCCTGCACTCCCTAGCCTCCCAACTGGGAGAAGTAAATGTCTATAGCTCAAGCCACCCAGCAGGTGGAGTTCGGTTACATCAGTGAGCAAGCCACTTCACCGCTCTGAGCAGCAATCCGCTCTCCTGAAAAATGTGACATTACATCTCCATCCTGCCTCCCACCCTCCCGCCCTTCCTTCCATCTCTGCCATGGGTACCAGGAGTCCCAAGCCAACAAGCAGAGGCAAGAGACCCGGAGGTGTCCAAAGCCCTAAACAGATTTATGTTTTATAAAGAACCCAGTACAGCTGCCATCACATGGTTCCCCCAGGGTCACCCTGCTCTTGAGCAGATGACAAACTGCCCTGGGCCACCGGAGATCAGGTAGGGGACAGTCACACCAGCGCTGCAAAAGACTGGGCTTTGGGTTAATAAGACTTTCCTGATTACGAATAAGTCAATGAGCGTGACTTAGGGAAGACAGGGAGGGGGAGGGGAAGCCAGCCCCAGCCCCACGACTGCGTGCCCAACCCCTAGCACGGTTTGGCACATTGCGGGCACTCGAGAAACGTTTGCTGAATGGAACAGACAGGGGGCCCAGACAGAGGATCCGCACTTAAGGATTAGGGACTTCTTGACGTCCAGACGCATGTCTGGGCTCGAGGCTAGCGGGTCTAATCCGGCTCTGCATCCGTGAACATTTGTTTCCCATGAATCCTTCACCCGAGCAAGGAAGACTCACATTGTAGGTCATGTTAGCCTCACTCTAGAACTCACATGATGCTTGGAAGCATCAAAATTCCATAATCTGTCACACACACACACGCAAAGTACCATGTGTCCTGGCTCCAGAGCGGGAATCAGCCTGTTTCAACAGGAGCCAAGGACCCTCCCGGGGCTGGGTGCCCTCACCCTGGGTCCAAGGGACTCAGGAGACAGCTGCCTCCTGCCTGAGCCCCCTCAGCTAAGATCTGATTTTCTCATCATCTGGATAGTCTCAGCAACTCGCAGCAAAGGGATGAACCAGGCTGACCTTTCTGGAGGTTTGTTTAAAGCAGAACAATGTTTGTCTTGTCCAAACACTATGAATTACTCCAGAGAATCCTGCCCAGTTTTACAATTCACAGCTACAAACGGCTTACATAAATAGGGGCTCGTCCCCTCCTTCCCCCCC
>NW_023270777.1:3396561-3434338 GCF_011800145.1 Mirounga leonina | reverse complement strand
TGTAATAAAAAAGGTAATAACCAGTGTTGGCGAGGATGTAAAGAAATCGGAACTCTCATGCATTCCTGGCGGGAATGGGGAAAACGGTGTAGCCCTTGGAAAACAGTCTGGCAATCTATCAAAAGGTTAAACATACAGTTGCCCTGTGACCCAGCAATTTCACTCTTAGGGATACCCTCAAGAGAAATGAAAACATTAGTCTACTCAAAAACTCGTATATGAATGTTTATAGTAGCCATTATTTGTAGGAACCCCAAAGGGGTTAACAACCCAAATGTCCATTAACTGATGAAGAGATACATAAAAGGTGGCATATTCCTATAATGCAATATTATTCAGCCGTAAGAGAAATGAAATACTAATGCATGCTACAAAGCAGATGAACCTTGCAAACGGTATGCTGAGTGAAAGAAACCAGTTACCAAAGACCACATGTCATATGCTTCCATTTATTCTGAAATGTCCAGAATAGACGGATCCATACAGACAGGAAGTGGACTGGTGGTTGTTTAGGGCTGGGGATGGGGCTTGGGGGCTGTGGGGAGTGAATGCTAAGGAGAATGGGCTTTCTTTGGGGGCTGATAAACACTGTGATGTTGGTTGCACCCACCCTGTGACTATATTAAAAACCACCGTACACTTTAAATGCATGAATTAGATGGTATGTGGATTATATCTCAATACAGATGTTATATCCAAAGTCCTTCCTGAGCACGCAGTGAGTGTCAGGTGCTGGGGTGGGTACGGGGTTACAGAAGTGAATGAGATGTGGGCTCTGCGCTCGTGAAGCTTGCGTGAAGCTTACGGCACAATTGGGAGGTTAGCTCTTTCAGGATCTGCCAAAAGGATGAAACAGCGTCTTCCTCACGCTGTGCACAAAGACTTCCATGGCCCATACAAAGACAAGACAAAGGTGACGCTTAGGTATTACTTTCCCGTTCTTTTTCCTCCTTTTCTCCTGCCCGGAAAGAAAAGGCTACAGTAGCCGTGAAGACTCAGTGGACTTTGGCTCTCAGAATAGTGTCTCCCCAGAGAGCAGCCGCCCGCAAAGCCACGGCGCAGTGATTAAGAGCAGCACCTGTAGACAGAGCCAGACCTCCAGGGTTCAAATCCCAGCCCTGCCTCTGGCCAGGCACATAGTCAAGTCACTTACCTTTTCTGGGCCTGCTTCTCTATGGGCAAAAGGGGCATAACAGTTCCTAAGTCAGGAGGAGAGAATGAGTTAGTATCTATAAAATGATAGCCTGCGGTAGGCGCCCGGTAAGTACTAGCTGATTCTACCACTCAGTCCTTGCTCCCCATCTGCCAATCAAGGTGCTTGACTTAGTTCACAGACCTGCTATTTTCTCATGTCCCACTAGGTGGCGCAGACATACCACTTCGGACGCCGGAAAAGGGTCCCTGGGTCCCAGCATGGTTAACTCTGGGCTTTGATAAACCACCCCAAGAGTTTGCTCCTGCTGGTTCCATCTGTGAGCTGTAGATAGCAACACCATCTATGACTCGGCAGATCTCGCTAGTCTGTGCCACTCCCTGGGAAAAGTGTTCTCCAATCTAGACAAACCAGTGCAGGTATACAAATGAAGTGCGTGGTCTGGGGCGAAATGTCTGCTGTGCACCAGCTCAGGACCTGCTGTGGAACGGTCGCTGTGATGCACCCTCCCAGGGCACCCTCCTCCTTTGGATTACGAATATTTTGTAACACCCTCCCTTATCATCCTGAAATGAAATTTACAATCATGCAGCTTTCCCGCACACATAACTTCCTCCTCCAACATAAGCCCCCCGTGAGTGACATATGCAAAAAATAAAAATAAAGTCACATATAAGTCAAATAACACGCATTTCAATATGCTAATGCCCCGCACAGCTACATTCAGTGATGTAGAGAAATAGTTTGCAGGCTTCCATCTTGGAGTAGAATTACCAGGAAGACCTCTGTGACAAATGATATCTGATCGAGGCGAGTAGCTCTGGTGATTCCAACATCACCAGTGGCCACCAACCTGGGCAACGTGATTTTTCAAAGCGGGTCAACACGTTTCCGTCGAGCTGCCGTCCTGCGAAGTTTGTGTATGTTAAGATTGTGCATCAAACAAATGTAGGGATCCAAAGGGGTACGTGCACCCTGATGTTTATAGCAGCAATGTCCACAATAGACAAACTGTGGAAAGAGCCAAGATGTGCATCGACAGATGACTGGATAAAGAAGAACTGGTATATATATACCATGGAATATGCAGCCATCAAAAGGAATGAGATCTTGCCATTTGCAACGACGTGGATGGAACTGGAGGGTGTTATGCTGAGCGAAATAAGTCAAACAGAGAAAGACATGTATCATATGGCCTCACTGATATGAGGAATTCTTAATCTCAGGAAACAAACTGAGGGTTGCTGGAGTAAGGGGTGGGGTGGGAGGGATGGGGTGACTGGGTGATAGACACTGGGGAGGGTATGTTATATGGTGAGCGCTGTGAATTATGCAAGACTGTTGAATCACAGATCTGTACCTCTGAAACAAATAATGCAATATATGTTAGAAAAAAAAAAGAAGATAGCAGGAGGGGAAGAGTGAAGGGGGGATATCGGAGGGGGAGACGAACCATGAGAGACAATGGACTCTGAAAAACAAACTGAGGGTTCTGGAGGGGGAGGTGGGAGGATGGGTTAGCCTGGTGATGGGTATTGAGGAGGGCACGTTCTGCATGGAGCACTGGGTGTTATGCACAAACAATGAATCATGGAACACTACATCTAAAACTAATGATGTAATGCATGGTGATTAACATAACAAAAAATAAAAAAATAAAAGATAGTGCATCAAGACAAAACAAGGCAGATCCTTTGTGTTCGTTAACAAAATAAAACTGGGTTCTGGGCACAGATGATTTTTTTGCATCTTTATGAATGTTCAGGGGGACACTTCGAGGCCCTCCCTTCATGTGGCTCTTTGTCCGGAAAGGGGGGGTGGCCCTGAGGGAGGCTGGCCTCAACGGCCGATCCCGGGCACAGCCCAGTGGTCTTTTTGAGGCTTTTCCTAAAACCCAGCTGGGAAGTAAATCAGCACAGACAGAATCCTGATTTTAGCCACAGGGGCTGGGGCCTCTGAGCAAACCCCTGGCTTAGGAGAACTTCCCGCTGTACATTTGCTTGGCATGGAAGTCTCAAGCTATTCCTGCTCTGCTTTCTCAGGGATGGGTTTAGAGAGACCAGGGCTCGGTGGAACAAGGTTTTGACATGGTGGCATGTCCAGGCTTGTCCCTGGGCTCCACCTGCTATGGGGCTTTTTCCGGTCCGTGCATCTGGTCTTTCCTTTCTCCCAGCAGTTAGGGCACCTCTCCCCCGAACTCCCCCCACCCCACCCCAGCTTTCAGCTTGTTTGTCTTGAGAAGCAGGTATGACATGACCCAATCTCCCTGCTGGTATTCCTGGAATTCAGCTAGTTTAGCAAACCGAGACTGGATCCCTCCCGTGCGAGGCAGCCGCTTCTCTCTGTACACATTCCAGCCCTTCTGCCAATTGATGTTTCAGGGCCAGCTGGTCATCTACAACACAGGTTTGGACACCTCAAGAATTTCCTTCCAGACTCTCTGGCCTAAAAAGGGCAGCCAAAGGGCCCGGAATGCGTCCTGCCATCAAACAAAAGGGTCAGAAGCCTCTCTAACTGTATATTTCTGCTCTTTAGACAACAGTCCAAATGCCTTCTCACTCAGCTATCCATGCACCTGCAGCTGTAAACCTACATGGCTTATCTAGTGCATAGACATTTATTGACCACCTGAATGCCATGCACTACGGTCCAGTGGGAATGGGGCAGGAGAACAAGCCCTATTCTCCTAGGGCTTACAGGCTGGTGGAAAAGACAGACATTCAATAGACAATAACACAAACAGCTGTGATTGCAGCAAAAACTGCAAGGAACATGGAGGCCAGGTGAGGGAGCATCACAAAGGCTGAAGGGGACCAGGGACCTGGGACTCTGGAGTCACCGACGAAGTCACATTTATGTTGAGACCTGAGAGATGAGGTGTCTGTCAGCCAGGTGAAGAGAGTGGGGAAGAGACTTCCCAGGGTGGGAACCACACAGATAAAGTCCCAAAAACCAGAAGGCAGGCTGGTGTGGTCAAGAAATTATAATAGTCAACATTTATTGGCTCCCTCACTGTAAGCCCCGTCTGTCCTAAGAGCTTTATGGGTATCCGTTCTAATGTTCACGATCGTATGAAATAAGGTACTGTAAGCCCTGTTTTACAAATAGGGAAACTGAGGCATGGGGAGGCTAAGTAAATGTCCCAAAGTCCCCAGCTACAAAGTGACAGAACCAGCATTTGGACCCAAATCATCTTACTCCAGAAACTGTATCCTTCTTCTTTTTCTTTTTTTAGTTTTTTTTTTTTTTTAAAGATTTTATTTATTTATTTGAGAGAGAATGAGATAGAGAGCATGAGAGGGGGGAGGGTCAGAGGGAGAAGCAGACTCCCTGCCGAGCAGGGAGTCCGATGCGGGACTCGATCCAGGGACTCCAGGATCATGACCTGAGCCGAAGGCAGTCGCTTAACCAACTGAGCCACCCAGGCACCCCTTTTTTAGTTTTTTCCCCCGGCTTTATCAAGATAGAATTGACATACAATATGGTGTAATTTTAAGGCGTACCATGCCACGGTTTGATACATATACATAGCAACTTCCGAGCCTATGATACAATGTTGTTAACTATAGTCACCAGGCTGTACCTATTCATCCTATAAATGAAATTTTGTGCCCTTTGACCAACTTCCCCCCTTTTCCCCCAGCACCTCCCCCCACCGCCCTTGGCAGCCACCACTCTACTCTCTGTATCTGCAAGTTTGAAGTTTTTAGATTGCACTTACAGGTGAGCTCGGACAGTATTTGTTTTCCTCTGTGTGATTTATTTCACTTGACATAATGGCCTCATGGCCCATCCCTGTCATTGCAAGCGGCAGGATCTCTTTTTTATGGCTGAATAATATTCCGTTGTCTATATAGACCACATTTTATTTATCCATTTATCTGTGGATGGCCACAGTAGTTTTTTCTATGTCTTGGTTGTTGTAACACTGCAATGAACATAGGGGTACACATATCTCTTCCAGATAGTGATTTCCTTTCCTTTGGATATAGACACCGAGAAGTGAGGTTGCTGGATCATAGGGCAGTTCTATTTTTAATTTTGGGGGGTACTTCCATACTGCTTTCCATGGTGGCTTTGCTAATTTACATTCCCACTGATGGTGAATCTCCTTGCCAGAATTTGATCGCCTGCCATTTTCTTAACAGCTATTCTCACGGGTTTGAACCGTTTTTTTAAGATTTTATTTTTTACTAATCTCTACACCCAACGCGAGGCTCAAACTCACGACCTCGAGATCAAGAGTCGCATACTCCACCGACAGAGCCAGCCAGGCACCCCATGGTGTGAGGTTTTGATGTGCATTTCCTTGATGATGAGTGATGTTGAGCATGTTTTCAGGTATTTGTTGGACTCTTGCATGTCTCCTCTGGAGAAATGTCTCCTCAAGTCCCCCGCCCATGACTGTTTGGGTGGTTTTTTTGGTTTGTTTTTGTTTTTGTTTTTTGCTATTTAGTCATATGAGTTCTTTATATATTTTGGATATTAACCCCTTATCAGTAGATGGTTTCCAAATACGTTCTCCCATTCTGGAAGCTGCCTTTTCATTTTGTTGATCGTTTTTTGTTTGTTTGTTTGTTTGTTTTGGTTTTTTTTTTTTTGCTGTGTACAAGCTTTTTAGTTTGATGTAGTCCCACTTGTTGATTTGCGTTTTGGTGTCATAGCCAAAAAAACACTGCCAAGCTCAATGTCAATGAGCTTTTTCCACCATGTTTTCTTCTAGCATTTTTATAGTTTCAAGTTTCATATTTAAAGTCAATTCCAAGTTAACTTTTGTGAGTGGCGTAAGATAAGGGATAGACCTTCACCTGTGGGTGGGGGCATGCTGGAGCATCCTGCGACCCTGGATCTAGTGGTGCGGGGCACCAAGTGCAGGGGGGTGTGGCAGGGTGTGCAGGTCCAGGGGAGCATGATGTCTTGTCAGCTCAGGCCACGGGAGTCTTCAGCATCAACAACAGTGTGGTTCTTGGCGAGTGCCGTGGGAGGTCCACAATGGCTACAAGGGCTGATGGGGTCTCAGCCCTGCCTCCAGGGCCAGCAGTTAGGGACCGGGGCAGGTGGTGGTAGTGGTGGTGGCCAGAGTCAGTGCTGGGCACACTCGCAACTACGCGTGTCTGTGTCCTGGCCGGGGCTGGCTGCAATCATACCCGTAGTGGTGGGCGCCAGGGCCAGCCGTGGGCACACTGGCAGTTGTGGGGGCCCAGGCTGTGGGCATGTATTCCTGTGGCTTCAGGTTCCCCCTTGAGCCTGTGCACGGCAGAGGGTGCCAGTGATAGGTGCCAGGCTGGCAGAATGCAGGTGCACAGCCGGAGAACACGCGGAGTGGTGAGGATCGGCTGCAGGGGTCCAGGCTGGCGTCCTGCAATCCCAGGGCTGCAGACACCTGGACTCGCTGCCCATGCAGACCCCAGGCTCTGGGGGAGGAGGGCGCATGGTAGAGAAAGGAGTGGGGAGGGACTCAGGCAACTGGTGTCTGTAAATGTTAATACCTGTAGGGTGAAAACGGGTGGTATCTGCAGGGGTCTGCAGCAGCCGCGCTGGCTGTTAGGGGCTGGGTCATCTGCAGAGGAGATCCCTCCCGCTGCATGGTCCCTCCTCTGCATGGTTACTGCGGGCCGTCCCCTGCTCTTCTTCAATGTTCCTAACCATCTCTGCACATCTCAGCCTTACCAGTCTCTCTGAGTGGGGTAAAACTGAAAGGGGCCCTCCATGCAGTGCCCTGAAAGGCGGTGCAAGCTAGTGGCTCACCCCTCTCTTCCTTTCCCAGCGAGGGGAGCTGTCTAGACCGGGAGTGCCCTCCTGGCCCTCAGGAGCACCCACCCAGGGGATGGGATAATGCGGGCAAAATGGGGCTAATTCTAGAGATAGCAAAGCCTCCCCCAAACCCCCACCTCCCCACCCCCCACCATGAGGATACTTTGGATATGCAAGCCGGCCAATCCTGAGACCACACCTGGGCTCTCCCCTGCCAGCCACCCTCTACTCCCCCACCCCGGGTCCTAACCACCCCAGGCCAAGTATCAGACAACTAGAAACATCCCCTAAACACCAGAGCCTTCTGGAATGATTCAAACCAGCCAATCCTGAACCTGCATTACCAGTTCTTTCCCGCAGAAACCACAACAAAGCCTCTTGCCATGTTTCCCTGTCGTTTCTTCTGCCTCGTGACCCCTGCTGGGGCTTTCCCAGGAGACCCTAAATGGCCCTGGGAAGTGTGAGTAATAAACTGTCTGTTTGCTGGCTGTCATCTTTAGCTCTGCAGGGGCCTTTACTGTACATGAATAATATCAAATCCTACACTTTACAACAGGGGGACCCTGGACGTTTAGCTGAGGCTCAGGGAAGAGCAGCAGAGAAGTAGGACCGGACCGAGGTCTCTGGGCTCCGTCCCCAATGCTTGTTCCACTGGTCTCCCCAGGAAAGATCGTGAGGGGCAGGGACGGGCAAGTCTGGGGATGGGGGGAAAGGAATAAGCTCTTCAGAAAGGGAAGAAAGATTTATTTCTCAGATAAAAACAGAGTAGTGAAGGGAGGACGGCATTAGAGTGGGCATTTGGGTAAGTGGAGGCAAAGAAGGAAGGAACAGTGGATGTATTTTATTTGTTTATTTTATTAAATTCATGCCTATGATCAGTAACAGCAAAATCTCATCTGACACCTCCTGTCAGCCGGGTGCTCTTTTAAGTGCCCTCTGTGTCACATGGTATTGACCCCACGTAACAACCCAATAAGATCAGTAACGTTATTAATGTCATCTTGGAGAGGAGGAAATGGACGCGCCCATGTTAAGTAACGTGCCCAAAGCCACCTGCTGACTCAGGGGGAAGGGCTAGGGTTTCTAAGCCGGGGGGTCTGGAGTCTGCTTCCCAACCACTCTGTTACATCACCTCTCCAGTGACTCCAAGGCGGGCTCATCTATCAATGGGAGGCCACGGTGGGGACAGCTGACCCCGTCCTCTGCTCTGAATACCCAGCAACATGATGGTGCTCCTCCCCCAGGGGACATTATTTCTCCTCTCACTCTGGGAGGAATTACGCTGCTCTGGATATCCTAGCATCACCACTCAAGGGGCAGACCGTTATTCTTCCCTGAGGAGCCCCCACATATGGAGGAGAGAACTTTCCAGAAGGCTAGCGGCCCACCTCCAATTTCCTCAGAAGCTACCCCTGCGAGCCCCGACTCCCCACCAGTCGCAGAAGAAAGGATGGCGGTTGGCCAGGAACCAGCCCGTGTGATTTTTCTCTGGGTTCTCGCTCACAGCCAAGGACCCAGAGCTGGACAGCCATGTTGGCGAAACCCTCTCGGGGCTGGTTGGCAGGTGATTCACCCCCGGGAAGGCTCTGCGTGAGCTTCAGATGGTCACACCTGTCAAGGTGTGTGTGTGTGTGAGGGTGTGGAGGAGGGCGAGGAGGAGGTGGTCTGGGGAGACATCTGAGCCCCATCGGAGGCAGCCACGGGCACTTCATGCTCTCTTAGCCAGAGGAGCAAACTCCTCTTTCTTAAATACCAGCACCCCCTAGTGGGAGTAAGCCCCCACTCTCCCTCCAGGGGTCTTCATCTGGAGTGTCTGAATTGGGAGGGGGGGAGTACACATCTTAATTTTCACTCACCTCCAACCAAAATCTGCCATTTCCTTTAATAATGAACGTCTGCAGCAAATCACATTAGTGTCAGCAAATGGTACCCGTGATTCAGTCCCCAGCAACCTAACAGGTATTTTATATCACATTAGGGTTTTTACAGGTAACTTGAAATACCATCTATGTTTATCATGACATTAAAACGATGCCAGCTATTAGATTGGCCCCTGGGTCATGTTATGTTGCACAATGATAAAGAAGCCGGTGTTACTGGATTTCTGATTTGTTTTTATTTGTGTTACAAATACAATACGTATCGTCGTTTTTCCTTTGCGGCCACACGTGTTTTATATTCTGCATTTAACACGTTATTGTGAAACAGGATCCACAGGCTTCATCGGGCTGCCAAAGGAGTCCATGATATAAAAATGGTTAAGCCTGGTGGTGGGTATTGAGGAGGGCACATTCTACATGGAGCACTGGGTGTTGTGCACAAACAATGAATCATGGAACACTTCATCTAAAACTAATGATGTAATGTATGGGGATTAACATAAGAATAAAATTTTTAAAAAATGGTTAAGGAACCCTGCTTTGGAAGGAGCAAGGTTAGTCTGATCCTCTTCTGCCATAGAGGCAGAGGCTGCTGACTCACTGTGCAGTTATAGGATTCAGGATGGCCAGGATCAAGGCGAGTGGAGAGAGGGATCACTGTCTTAGGCTTCGGCTGATGCACGGCTGACACAGTGGTTCAAGTCGAAACATCAGAATTTGGAATCTCCAAATCCTACTGGTATTTGTGCACAAGTGGGCAATGGGGTTCCTCCCAGGGGCCAGCAAATGCTGGCCAGGAGGTTGCATTTTAAGACAAACATATGATAATACGGTGAGATAGAATCTGTTCGAGCAGAACAAGGCAAAATTACCTTAAGGAGGGAGAATGGCTACCAGGACCCAGAAGCATATAATGTGGCTGCAGATGTTGATATAAAGGGGGAAAAGATCTCTACCTTTAAAGAACTTTAAAAACTTTCAAAATTGTGAAATGCCAAGTGCTTTCAGGCAACATACAGCACACAGCACACACAATGCTCCATAAATAATTACAAAACACAGCTTAATAAATAATTACAAATACACACACAGCTTAATAAATAATTACAAAATGCATAACTACCACCAAGAAATAAAATATTAGCCTCTCCCTTAACAAGCCTGCCATGGGCTTCCCTCTGATCCTAACTTGCTTTCCCAGAGGTAACCACTCTCCCCACTTTTGTGGTTTCCATTTGCTGTTTACTAAGGAGATTATGCATCTTATATGTTTATTGGCTCTGCTTTTATTTTTTACCTGTGAAGTGCAAGTTCTGTCTTTTGCCCATTTTCTACTCGGATATATTCTTTAACTTACTGACTTATAAAAGTGTCTTATATATTCTGGTGGCTAAATGTCAGTTATATGTGCTGGAGATACACTCTCCAAGTCTGAAGTTTGTCTTTTACACTTTCCTTGTGCTGTTAGTTAACAGAAATTATTTTTAAAATGATTTAAATATTTTAATCTTATTTTATGATGATAACTTTGATATCATGTTTAAGAAATCCTTTCTTAACCTACGGTCATAAAGATATCCTCCTATTTTCTTTTTAAGGTTTTGTTTTTCACATTTAAGTGTTTCATCCACATGGGAGACTTCCACTTCCAGATCGAATATTGTAAGTAGTGGTGAGGTTTTGTTGCAACAACCAGAAACAACTGGGTAAATTATAAAAGTCATATTTGTAAACACATCAAAGAGCTGTGGAAGCAAACAAAATTAGATTCACTAAAATTTCAGAAAAGGAAGGATGCTCGTTAGGTGAGCCACAATCAACAACATTTTCTTCCAAAGGGCATTTGTTGAATCTGAGCACAGAATGAGGCTCAGGCTTGCCATAGGGGAGGCTTCTAATTGGGGAAAGAGACATCAGCTGCACGTTTAATGACTTCATGGCCAGGCATGATGAACCAGAATCTAGGAGGTCCTCAGACTGAAGGCTGATTTCCCCAAGGATGTATTTGCTGAGTTCTGGGGTGGCATGGAGGCTGGGGAGCAAGCTATAAAGGTAGCATGAAATCTCCTGCATTCTTGTGGTGCTTAGAGAGAGAGAGTGTCATATAACAAACAGGTGACAGGTCTCAACATGGACACATGTGAAAGCACTTGTGGGTTGAGTGGAGCTGGAGGACCCATTCCTGAAATGGCTCATTCTTGATTGAGCTGAGATGGTCAACCCCTCACTCTTTGTGCCCAACAGGGGAGAGGACAAACCCTTGCTGGGAGAAAACAGCATTGGCTTCAGTCTCCATGGTTCTTTTATAAACACTGTACAGAATACAATAAAAATTAACATGGCAAGTATGGAGGCCTGAAAACATGACCTATTATCAAGAGGAAAACACAAACAATGGTAGTAGACTTGCAGGTGATCTGGATGTTAGAGTAGGCAGACAGGGGCTTAAAAATGACTATGGAAAGTATGTTAAAGGAAACAGAGGAAGAGGCAGACAAAATGGACGAAAAGATGGAGAACTGGATCTAAATAAGAATCCAGTGGACATCCAAGAACTAAGAAATGTGGAACCTGAAATTAAGAAGAACTCATTTTTTTTTTAAGATTTTATTTATTTATTTGAGAGAGAGAGCCCACAGAGGGAGAGGGAGAAACAGACTCCCCGCCGAGCGGAGAGCCTGATATAGGGCTCGATCCCAGGACCCTGAGATCATGACCTGAGCTGAAGGTAGATGCCCAACCAACTGAGCCACCAGACGCCCCAAGAACTCATGGGTTTAACAGCAGGAGACAGGACTGGTAAACTCAAACACAGTGCAACCAAAAATATACAACTGTAGCACAGAAGAAAAAAAGAAAAGAAGGAAAAGAGTCTTTATTCACAGACAACATGATTGTCTAGGTAGAAACCTCAATCTACGAAAAGCTACTGGCACTAATAAGCAAGTTTAGCAATGTTTCAGGTTGGAAGATCAACACACAAAAAATCAATTATATCTCTACAGACTAGCAACAAATCATTGGAAATTGAAATTAAAAACAATACCTTTTACGATAGCATCACAAAGATGAAATACCTAGTGATAAATCTGATAAAAATATTAAAGACCTGTACACTGAAAACTACAAAACACTGCTGAGAAAGAGTAAAGAAGACCTAAGTAAGTGGAGACATATACCATGTTCATGGATTAAAAGACTTAATACGTGTAAGATTATCAGTTCTGCCCAAATTGATCTACAGTTTCAATGAAATCCCAATTGAAATCTCAGTAGGCATCTTTTTGGTGTAAATTAACAAAGTGATTCTAAAGTTTATCTGAAAATGCAAAGGACATAGAATAGCAAACCTAGCTTAAAGTTGGAGGTTCTACACTACCTGATTTCAAGACATTATAAAACTACAGTAATCAAGACAGAGTACTTTTGGCATGGAGATACATAAATATATCAATGAAACAGAATGCAGTCAAGAAATGGAGCCACACATAAATGGTCAATTGATTTTCAACAGAGGCAATTGTGTTAGATCATTTGTAAAACAATGTAAAAACAAATTAAAAAAAAAACAATAAAAAAACAGAAGTTTGGATCCATACCTCTTAAAAATGAATAAAAATGGATCACAGACATAAATTTAGAACCCCAAACTTTAAAACTTCTGAAAGAAAAAAAAGGGTACAAATCTTTGTGGTCTCAGGTTAAGTGAAGGTTTCTTAGGTGTGAAACCAAAAGTACAATCCTATGAAATAAAAAATTAATAAATTGGACTTCTTCAAAAGTAACAATTTCCACTAATAAGAGAATGAAAAGCCGTAGACTGGGAGAAAATATTTGCAAGTCGTATATCTGGGAAAGAGCTTGTATCTAGACTATATAAAGAATTCAATATTAAGGCAACAAATTCATGCTTCCAAATTGGAAAACTATTTGAACAGACCTTTCATCAAAAAGGATACACAGATGGCAAATAAACACATGAACAGATGTCAAACACTATTAATCACTGGGGAAATGTAAAGCAAATCCACAATTAGATACCACTACTTACACATTAGAATGGATTAAAAAGTATTTTAAATGTTAGCCAAGATGTAAAACAATTGGAATTCATACCTATTGGAGGGAATGTAAAATAATACAGCCAGTTTGAAAATAGGAAGTTTCTTAAAGTGCTTAAAATTTCTTATGATCCAGCCACTCCCTCCTAGGTATTTGCCCAAGAGAAATGGAAGCGTATATCTGTTCAAAGACTTGTACATGAATGTTTACAGCAGATTTTTGTATAATAGTCAAAAAACCTGGAAAAAGCCCAAATGTCCATCATAGGTAAATGGATAAATTATGGTAAATCCATACAATGGAATATTATTCAGCAACAAAAATGAATGGACTTTGAGGAGCCTGGGTGGCTCAGTTGGTTGAGTGACTGCCTTCGGCTCGGGTCGTGGTCCCAGGGGCACCTGGGTGGCTCAGTTGTTGAGCTGCTGCCTTCGGCTCAGGTCATGATCCCGGGGTCCTGGGGTCAAGCCCCGCATTGGGCTCCTTGCTCTGAGGGAAGCCTGCTTCTCCCTCTCCCTCTGCTGCTTCCCCTGCTTGTGCTCGTGCTCTCTCTCTTTCTCTGTCTGCCAAATAAATAAATAAAATCTTCAAAAAAATCCTACGAGGAAAACTCTGACCCAGATATCATTCCTGATTAACCCTTCCAAATATTTAAGGAAGAAATAAGACCAATTTAACATAAATTCATTCAAAGTTCAAAGTATATAGGATGAGGAAACACATTCTAACTCTTCGTGAGGCCAGTACACCCTGATCCTAAAACCTGACAAATGCATTCTTTTTTTTTTTTTTTTTAAGATTTTATTTATTTGACAGACAGAATAGCGAGAGCAGGAACACAAGCAGGGGGACTGGGAGAGGGAGAAGCAGGCTTCCTGCCGAGCAGGGAGCCCAATGTGGGACTCGATCGCAGGACCCTGGGATCATGACCTGAGCTGAAGGCAGACGCTTAATGACTGAGCCACCCAGGCGCCCGACAAATGCATTCTAAGAAGAGAAATTACAGGACAATTTCTGTTATGAATATAAATGCAGAGTTCTAAGTAGAATGTCAGCAAATTTAATCTAGCAATCATATAAATGAGACTATGTGCATAATGATAAAGTGGGGTGTTCTCCAGAATTGCAAGATTGGATTAGGTTTTAAAATCAATGTCATTCATCATATTCACAAAGTTAAAAATTTTTTTAAATCATATGATGATCTTAATAGATACAGAAAAGCACTTGATAAAATTTAACACCTGTTCAGAATAAAAACTCTCAGCAAACAGGAAATTTCCCTTAATCAGATAAAGCATAATTCATATGCAGTTAATTCTGTGTTAAGTTTAAGACTGTAAGGACTTTATTTCAATTTTTATATGGATAATCAGTTGTGCAAGCACCATTTTATTGAACGCATGCCCCTCTCCCACTTGTCTGTAATACCATCCCTCATAAATCACATTTCCTGTTTCCCCTGACCTGGATGTCTATACTTGCACCAATATCACATAATCATAGCTTTAGAATCTCGTGTGTGGAAGTAACCCATCTCCACTTCTGCCCATCCACTTATTCTTCTTAAGGAGTGTCTTGGATATTCTTAGTCCCTTGGTCTTCCCCATACCATTAAGAACACCTTAGCAAGTTTGATTTACAACTCTGTTGGGATTTTTCTTGGGATGGCATTGAATCTTCATGAAATCTAGTGAGACATCGTCTCATACTTCCATTTAATTCTTCAGGCATGGTTTTCTTTAGTTGTTGTTTTTAAAAATACATTTATAATGGCTGACTTTAAAGTCTTTGTCTAGTAAGTCCAGCACCTGGGCTTCCTAAGGGACAGCCAATATTTTCTGTCTATTCTTGTTTGGATTAATTTCTTTGCATCTTCTTTTTAGTTTTGTATGTCAACAGTGCTATAATCTGTGAATCTTTTCTTCTTTTACAGTGACTTTACATGTGCTGTTACTGCTATCCCAATTTTTTGGCTACGATTTCTTACACAATGGTGAATAGAAGTGGTAACATTGCACGTCCGTGTCTTGTACTTGATTCTTTTTTTCACTCCAGATGTTTTTATTCCAAATTGACTGCTCTTGGCAACATCCTTCTGCTCATTAACTGCTCGTTCAAAAACAGCTTTATTGAGATAAAATGCACAGACAACTCACCCATTTAAAATATACAATCAAATGGTTTTTCATATATTCAGCATGGTGCAACCATCACTATAATCAACATTTTCATCTCCCCATAAAGAAACCCCATACCCTTCAGCAGTCACCCCCCTCCAAATATCCCCCGAACTACCCCACCCTTAAGCAAACACCAGTTTACTTTCTATCTCTGTGGATTTGCCCATTCTGGATATTTCATAATACATGGAACCATACACTATGTGGTTCTTGTGACTGGCTTCTTTCACCGAATAATCACCAAGATATCAACATAGGTTGTTCCTGACTTCATTCTCCCTTCAAAGAAGAACAGCCAACATCTATTCAAGAACAAGACATCACTGAGAGCATCCTAGAACATGGGGATGAGGCTGAGGCAGCCCCCTGCACCCGAGAGACCAAGTCACACTTAGAATGAAGTTTTTAGGGTTCATCTACATTGTAACTTGTGCCTGATTTTAAAGAGGATACTACCAATATTTCCTCACTGAAGCTTTCTATTATAGGTATTTGATAGATGCCCTATTTCAGGTTAAGGAAGTTCTGTTTCTAGTTTTCTAAAAGGACTTTACAAAATGCCTTCTTGGCATCCAACCAGGTAATTATATGACGTTTCTCCTTTTTCACTGTTATACGATGAATGACATCATAGAATTTTCTAACATCACATTACCCTTGCATTCCTGGGATAAACCCAAGTGGCCATAATATATAATCTGTTTTGGCCTCTTAATATCTGTGCATCTAGATTCACAAATAAATTGGCCTATAATCTTTCTCTTCTTCTCCCATCTTTCTCGAATGTGAATATCTAGGTTATGGTGGTCTCATAGAGTGAGTTGTGGACCTTTCCTTCTTCAGTTGTCTCAAGGGGTTCATACACGTTTGGAATGATCTGTTCCTTGGAAGTTAGCTGGGATTGTCTTTGAGAAAAGATTTTAAATTGTCACTTAAATGGTTTTTGTAATTTTTAATTTTAAAAAAGATTTTATTTATTTATTTATTTATTTATTTATTTATTTATTTATTTATTTATTTATTTTAGAAAGAGAAAGCTCAAGCAGGGGGAAGGGCAGAGAGAGAATCTTAAGTAGACTCCTTGCCCAGTGCGCTCAGTGCAGAGCCTGGGGCGGGGTGGGGCGGGGGGAGGGCTCCATCTCAGGATCCTGAGATCGTGACCTGAGCCAAACACAACAGTTGACGCTCAACCCACTGAGCCAGCCAGGCACCCCAGTTGCTTCAGTGTTTTATTGTTGCGGGATTGTAGGCATTCCGTTTCTTCTTGAGTTGGTTTTATTAAGTTTTCTAGGAAAAAAAAAATCCCTTCATCTTAAGTTTTAAAATGCATCATCATAAAGTTGTTCATTGTATTATATTATTTTCATCATCTTCACTGTATCTGTAGTTACGTCTCCTTCTTCATCCCCAATATTATTTACTTGTATTTTCTATTTCTCTTCTATCTTGCCAGATATGTGTTTTTCTTTCTAAAAAACCATCTCTTGGCTTTATTTGGTTCCCTCTGTTGAATATTTGTTTTCTAGTTCATTGATTTGGGCTCTTATTTCTTTATGTCCTTTTGGGGGGTGGAGTGGAGACTTACTCTGTTTTCTTTTTCTAACTTCTAAAATCAGGCACTTAGCTAAATTTTCAGGCTTTGTTCAAAAGAACAAAGATTAGCATTTAAGAGGCTATACATTTCCTTCTATCTACTGCTTTATTGAATTCCACAAGTTTTTTTTTTTTTCCTAAATGGAATGTACACTTGGTAGGTAGCATTCGATTTTACTTAGGGTACAGCAGGTTTTATATCTCTTTTTTCTTTTTTCTTTTATTTATTTATTTGACAGAGAGAGACACAGCGAGAGAGGGAACAGAAGCAGGGGGAGTGGGAGAGGGAGAAGCAGGCTCCCCGCCGAGGATGGAGCCCGATGCAGGGCTCGATCCCAGGACCCTGGGATCATGACCTGAGCCGAAGGCAGCTGCTTAACAACTGAGCCATCCAGGCGCCCCTCCACAAGTTTTGATATGTACTATTTTCATTACCGTTCAGCTCTAAGTATATTTTTTTTAATTTCCCATTGTGGTGTTTTTCTTTGAGCCAGGGGCTATTCAGAAGTGTCAAGTTTTATGGCAATTTTTAAATTTTTTTGACATCTAGCATAATGGCACTGTGGTCAGGAATGTAGTCTGTATGAGATCAATTCTTTGAAATTTATTAAGACTTGATTTATGATGTTGCACATGATTAATTTCTGTTGTCACATGTGTTCTTGAGACGAACATGATTTTTTTTTCCAATTATTGGATGTAGGGTTCTATATATGTTCATCAAGTTCAGTTTAATTGGTTTTGTTCAAATTTTCTATAGGCTTACTATATTCTGTATTTTGAAGTATTAATCATCCAGAGAGGATTGTTGAAAACTATCACAATGACAGTAGATTTTCAACCTCTTCATGTAGTTCTATTTATCATTGCTTTATATATTATTTAGCTTTTTAAAAATTGGTTTTGTGCAAGTTCAGATTTGTTCTATCTGTTGGTGAATTAAACCTATATGACTGTATAGTGACTATCTCTATCTCTAATAATACTTATGTCTATTTTAATGTGAAATGAACACAATCAGCCACCTTTATTTTAGTTAGTATTTGCTGGGTGTTTCTGTTTTCAGCCTTTAACTTTCAACCCTTTGGGGTCTTCATACCTCAGATTTACCTCTCATAAACTGCAACGAATTGGATTTTGTTTTATCCAATTCAACAATCCCTGTTAACAGGTCACTTTGTTTCACTTCCATTCATTATGATGATTGATATATTTTGGCTTGTTTCTGCCGTTTTAGCTTGGTTTCTATATTTCTCACTTTTTCTGTTTCTTTTTTCCTCCTCTCTTGCTGTTTTTGGTGTGTGTGTGTGTGTGTGTGTGTGTGTGTTAGACTAGAAGCCTACATCATGTATGTATATATACATACACAAATACTCATACACAGGAAATTTTGTATGATTGATTCCCAGAGGGGCGCCTGGGTGGCTCAGTCAGTTAAGTGTCTGCCTTTGGCTCAGGTCCTGATCCCCAGGTCCTGGGAATGAGCCCCATGTCAGGCTGCCTGCTCAGTGGGGAGTTTGCTTCTCCCTCCCCCTCTGCCCCTCTCCCTGCTCATGCTCTCTCTCTCTCTCTCTCAAATAAATAAACAAAATCTTAAAAAAAAAAAAAGATTGATTCCCAGAAATGGAATTTCTAGGTCAAAAAGTTTTATACTGTTTTGAAATTGCATTTTAAACCTCATATTTTGACACTTTTCCATGTCACTAAATATTCTTCTATAATATTATTAATTAATTGTTCATATTTTATTATTGCATAGATTAAGCATATTTTAAAACTAATTCTCTGTGTTTACATATTCATGTTACTAATAAATTATTCACTGCTTTAAATTATAAGCAAACTGGTGATTAATACTCTTGCATACAATCTTGCATACAAGATTGATTTATTTTTCCTTCAAATAAATTCCTAGAAGCACCATTATTGGATTAAAGAGTACATGCATTTTGATGTTTCCATACACAATACCAAATTTATACTTACTGTACAGCTTATGAGAAGTAGGTCTCCAAATGTTTGAAAACTGTGGGTAATATAAATTCTCCTATCTTTGCCCAGCTGTCAGATGGAAGTTTATATCTCCTTGTTTTAATTTACATTTTCGCTTATAGTTGAACACTTTTCATATACTTATGGCTATTTGTATATATTTGGTGAATTGTCAACTTATCTGCTCAGATCACTCTTCTTTTGGGGATATAATTTTTTTAATGTAAAAAATATGTTTTATATCAAAGATGGAGTCCTTTGTTATTGCAAACATTTTGCCCTAGTGTGCCATTTGCCTTTTAATTCAATGCTTATGGTAATTTTTCATATAGAGAAGTCATTTTACTGTAAAATATTCAAATCCACCTTTTCTTTCATAACTTCTGGTTTTGGTGTCAAGCTTTAAAATGCCAGTTACAATTCCAACAGTATATACACACTTCCTTTTTTCCTCCTGACTTCTCTTGTTTTATTTTAATTTTTACATGTGGATCTTTAATTAGTCACGGTTTTTTGTGGTATAATATTTGAGGTAGAAGCCACACTTACGTTTTTTTCCCCTCTGTGGTTAGTTAGTTGTCCTGATCCGTTTATTGGATGATGGATCCTATCTTCTTTAGCACCTATTAAATTCATTCAGATACTCGTGTTTGTTTCTGACAAATCAGTTTGGTCCCATTGATGTTACACCTTCTATATATAGTACTATCGTGATTTTATGGAACTCTGTGATTTTATAGAACATCTTCCTATCCCAGATGGCAACTCCTCTCATTACTAAACCTTTGACAAATTTTCTTGGCTATTCTCACACAGCATTTTTTTAATGATACAATGTAAAATCATTTTGTCAATCTCCTTTCCCCTCCCCAAAGTCTTATTTGGCTTTTAATCGAAACTGTATTACATTTATATACTCAACTGGGAAGAACGGATGTCTTTGACAGTATCATTTTCCAATTCAAGCTGATTTGTTTTTCCGTATGAACAGCCAACTGTTTCAGCATCATTTTGGAAAAAAACAATTCTTGCCCCCTTTGAACTGTTTTGCACCCTTGTCAAAAATCAATTGATTGTAAATGCTTGGGTTTATTTATGGACTCTCAACTTTCTTCCACTGATCTATATGTCTACTTGTAGCTTTGTGGTAAGTTTTGAAATCAGGAAGTTTGAGTCCTCCAACTTTTTCTTTTCAAGATTGTTTTAGCTATTCTGGGTCCCTTGGATTTCCAATCCCTAGGTGTTCTTCTTGCTAGGGTGAATGAGCTCTATTTTCTATGTGGTCATTGCTGGTGTACAGAAAACTATTGAAGGTCATATATTTGTTTTTGCATCCAGCTACTTACTGAACTCTCTCATAGGTTCTAAACATTGCTCAGTTCATTAGCTAGAGTTTCTCAGGTAGACAATCGTATCTTTTGCAAATAACAATAAGCTTGACGTTTCCTTCACAAACTTATTTATCTTTTTTTTTAAAGATTTTATTTATTTGAGAGAGAATGAGAGACAGAGAGCACGACAGGGAAGAGGGTCAGAGGGAGAAGCAGACTCCCTGTTGAGCAGGGAGCCCAATGTGGGACTCGATCCCAGGACTCCAGGATCATGACCTGAGCCGAAGGCAGTCGCTTAACCAACTGAGCCACCCAGGCACCCTTATTTATCTTTTTAAAAAAGATTTTATTTACTTATTTGAGAGAGAGAGAAGGAGAAGCAGACTCCCCGCTGACAGCCCAATGTGGAGCTCGATCTCAGGACCCTGAGATCATGACCTGAGCCGAAGGCAGACGCCCAACCGACTGAGACACCCAGGCACCCCCGAATTTATTTTTCGTATTCATTTTTTGACTGTTATGGATTTCCCTTGAATTTCAGAATATTATTGACACCCTCCACAGAGTGACATCCTTGTTTTGCTACTCATTTTCACAGGAATGCTTTTGCTATAAGGACTGTATTTGCTCTCCATTCCAGGTCATCACTAGGTATCCTATTGTTTGTTGGACTGAGATCGACACATTTGTCATCTTGACAAAGTCTTTCTATCCCCAGTCACTATGCATTTTCATCAGGGCACGTCTTATTAGAATAATTATATGGTTTTTCTCCTGTGTCCTATTCGTATGATGAACAACATTCATAAACTTTTAACGTTGGCCCTCCTTCCATAAACGAAGTGTCTCCGGAGCCAGTGGGAACAAATTAGCTCACATTAACAGAAATAACTCAGGTCTCACTGGTGCAGCTCCCACCTGCATAATATAAAACAGATGTCACAGACTGGAACTCAATAGGGTCATGTCTGGCTTGGCCTGCCAGGGGTTTTAAAATACCATTTTGAATTAGCTGCCAGGATTTAAAAATCAAGAGATTTCAGATGAATAAGTCCAATTTCTGATCTCTCTTTAAAAATTACAAAATCTGGCCACAGCAGGCCTGCATTCCCACATGCCCACAGTGGGCAGGAGCTGCCCCGCTGGGCGGGTGGGTGGGGGGGCTGGGAGAGGGGCTCCGTTAGCTTATTTGCATGTTTTCCACACCTTGTTTTCTCCGTACCCCATTGTTTCCTAGACATCAAGGTCAAGGTTCAATTGCCAGTTTTGTATTCGGGCAGTTGTTTTTCTTATAATGGGATTAGGCGAAGGTGAAATATTTCTTGTGATCATGTCTCTAGCAAATGTGGAAATAACAGAAGAAAAGAGGGCTATGGGCTTCAAGATAAATGGGAACAAACATATTTATCAGTGGAAATGAAGAATATTCCTCTACGTTTAATATGCAAAATGTGTCTCAGTGTTAAGAAGAATACAGTGTTAAGATGCCACCAGAAAAGAAATCGTAAGAATACTGTGTGTGGGGAAGGAAAATCTCACTGAACTGGGGAAAATAAAAGAATGAAATATCAACGGGGTTTGTTTCAGGAGGCACAGAGTATAAACAATCCTGCCACGAAATGCCCTCATATGGGGAAATGAACACCTTCTGGCCAGTTCGGTCCGTAAGCTTGACCTCTTGGCTCTCAGACACACTTGAGCTTCTGGCCCGTATGCCAGTCTCCCAGCTTCTTTGAAAGCTTCCTTCACTGTGTGCTTCTCCCCAGCCCTCTTCCCTGGCCCTTCTGCTGCTGTGTCCAGGTTGGAAGACCCTAACGGAAGCAGCTCCTTGGGCTTCTGCCTGAAGCTCTTTCCCCATTGGGTTCAGATGCTAAGCTGTGGGGATGGCCAGGTACAGCGGTCACATGCCCATTGGTTGCAACACTGAAGGACAGACTTGGCAGGAGTGGGGGGGGAAGGTTGGCCCCACGTCCACCAGCTGCTCCCCAAACGTCCCATCTAAATTTCAAGATGGCAGTCGATCAGTCAGAGCCTCAGCCTCTCATGTGTTGACCTTCTGGAACTTCCAGTGGAGACCCCTCTTTCTGAGGTCCACCCACAAACCCCTCTTCACAGGCCCCTGAATTTTGACCAGAGATGCTTTGGGCAAACCAGTCCATCTGAGGCATCGAATATGTCCGAATTCCTTTGGGCTCCTCCAGGATGTTGGCATTCCTTGAACAAACCCTACTTTGTCGTGGCATATTACTGTTTTCCACTGAAGGCTGAATGTAGTTTGTGCTTATTTCATTTCAGATTTTTATATCTGTATCATAGAGAAGAGTGGTCTATAGTTTCCTTTTTAAGTTTTAATAACAGAAAATGAAAGGGGAAGTTTTTCAAATGCTTGTAAGATTTGGAACATTTTTTTGTTGTTGTTCTTTAAAGTTTATATATTGATACAATTTTCGAATTACAAAAGAAGTTGCAAAGAGTGTTCCCATAAAACTTTCAACCAGTTTCCCTAAATATCAGGATAGAACATAACATAGTATGATTATTGAAATCAGGAAATTAATATTGATACAGTACTATTGATGAACCTATAGACTTTATTCAAATGTTGCCAACTGTCCCATTAATGTCCTTTTTATTGGTCTGGGATCCAGTCCAGAACCCCTCATTGCATTTAACTGTTGTGTGACACTGTCCCTCAGTCTTCTGTGTCCTGACTTTTATGCGGTTGGAAGATTTTGTAGACCTTCCCTCAATTTGGTTTAGTCTGATGTTTTCTTATGGTTAGATTGAGGTGAGGCATTAAAAAAAAAGATTTATTTATTTATTTGAGAGAGACAGTAAGCACGAGATTGGGGGGAAGGGCAGAGGGAGAGGGTACAAGTAACTGGGAGCCCGACAATGCAGGGCTCAATCCCATGACCCATGAGATCATGACCTGAGCCAAAATCAAGAGTTGAACACTTAACCGACTGAGCCACCCAGGTGTCCCTGGGGGTAAGGCATTTTTGACCGGAATGCCATGGAAATGATGTGCTTTTCTTAGCACATCAAATCAAGAGGTAAATGACGTTGCGATGCTTTGCTATGATACTGTCGATATTTTTCACTTGGTGAAGGTAGGGTCTCCCCGTTTCTCCACTGTCATGTTACTATTCTTTCCTTTGTAGCTAACAGGTGTCTTGTGGGGAGCGACTTTAAGTCTAAGCAAATAACCCATTCATCATCACACCTTTGGCCACCACACTGAGCACCCATTGATGATTCTTGCCTGCAAACGTGATTACTGTGACATCTGCCAAATGGTGATTTTCTAATTCCATCATTCCTCCTACATTTAGTCACTGGAATTCTACCATTAAGGGAGCGTTGTCTTTTCTCTGTTTACTTATTTATTTATTCAATTTTAGTGTTTCCTTGGTGATTATTTTCAGAGCATTGAGGATAAATGTAAGAAGAGGAAGCAGACGGGGTAGATTCCTCTTTGAAAACGAGGCAGTTTAAAGGAGAGAGATTATAGATAGACATATGTTTTTATTTTTATTTACTTTTTAAGACTTTATTTATTTGACGGAGAGAGCGAGCACAAGCGGGGCGGGGGGTGGGAGAGGGAGAAGTAGGCTCCCCACTGAGCAGGGAGCCTAATGCAGGGCTCCATCCCAGGACCCTGGGCTCATGACCTGAGCCAAAGGCGGTTGCCCAACTAACTGAGCCACCCAGGCGCCCCAGACATATGCAGCAACGACAAAGAGCTGTACAAAGTGTAACATAATCAGGTGCCACAGGAATGACAAGGGCACCTTGAGTCTTAACCAGTGGCTTGGGGGAGGTGGGAGTAGAAGGTGGCAGAATGTGCCAGAGTGGCTGTAGTTCCAAGTTCTGGCCAATAGGTGTCAGGTGTTGACCAGATCTCCAGGTCAGTGGCCAGCCCTCTGAGGACAGAGCGGAGCTCGGTGAGGGGGTGGGACACCGTGCAAGCCCGGGGGATGCAGGATGGGACTAAGTGGGCTTCGTGGCGTGCTCGGCTCCCTGGCAGTGAGCTCTAACAGGCAACTCTGCCTTCCTCCATCTTCAGTTTTAGGAATACCAAGGACGTGGAGGAGGTCAAGGATGCCGTAACTTCTCCGGCATCTTCTTGAGCCTTGCAAAGTGATCTCACAATCCAACACGTCAATCCGGGATACACTGTGCCATTCTGGAGACTCAGTTCCTGATACCAGAGCAGTTCCACCCCAGTGTCCCCACCCTCCCTGGCCATCTCTGAGCGGTCTCCGTCTTCCCCTTTCTCCTTTTATTGTGGTGGAAAAGAGTAGGGGCTGGGGAGACGAGAGTCCGCGCCCACCCTCATCAGGTCGCGTGACCTCAGCGTGCCCTCCCAGTCGTTCGTGGCTCTGGTTCCTTATTTGTGAAAGGGTGGCGTGCGGGGGTCCGGCTGGTGGATGACGCGCATACAAGTGCTCCACGGGCTCTGAGCGCCCTTTCCAACTGTAGGCTGGAACCAGACCTTCGTGTTGGCCCAGGGGTACCTTCTGTTCCTGTGCCTTTGGGGAAGTGCTTTTTCTTGGTATTTTTGGAGTCAGGAAAAGAGCCATCGGTGTTCACATCCCTCAAAGCCTCAGGTAGGGCTGTGGCTTTTGACCAACAGTAACGTCCGACCCTGTGGTCAGTTTCAAGCGCCTTCCACAGCTGTTGTGACACAGAGTCGCATTCAACAGTGGAAGTGGAAATTTCAGCCTTGCCCTGTATTCATTCTGAAATCAAGGCTATTCTTGCCTTGCAAGGGCTGCCGGCACAACTTTCTTACCCCCATTCGTAAGTGTGGAAACGAGGCTTAGGGCAGCTCAGGGACTCCCGCGACTCCGTGCTGAGTTCTTCCTGCCAGCGTCGTCGGGGGTGGGCAAGGGGCGAAGAGGGCCTGCCTGGACTCTGGACATGACCCCCACCCCCCGCTTCGGGGGCTGAGGAATGGCCGAGTGACAGCCACCGGCGGAGGAACGGGGGAAAGGCAGCCAGGGGGCTGGAGGCGCGGCGCTGAAAGTGCCTTCTTGCAGAGGGGTGGGGGTCCAGGCGCCCGTCTGCGCACCAGGGGTGCAGGCATTTAAAAGGTTAACAGCACCCAAAGAAAATAGAAGTAGGAGGAGGAAGTGGGGCGCTGGGTCGCAGTGAGAGAAGGAAGCAGCTCGTCGGAGCTTCCCCTTTCTCCTCCTTCCCCGAAGCCCCCACCCCAAGCCTCCCTCCGGCTCCGCCCACCCGTCCTGCGGGGCCGAGGCCGCGCTTCCGCTCCCCGGGGCCCGCCGCACCTGACTCGCGGGGGGTCGGTGGCGCTCGGGGCCGCTCCGGCCGCGGCCGCCCACCCGCGCGGGACTGTCCCTTCCAGGGCAGACGCGCTCCACGCTGGCGCCCCGCTCTCCTGCGCTGCGCGGGGCCGGCGGGACTCGGGGGATGCGTGGGCCAGGCGCCCGCGCGCCCCGGCCGCCAGGTGGCGCTAGAGACCCGCCGGCGCCCCGCCCCGCCCCGCCCCGCCCCGCCCCGCCCCGGCGTGGCCCCGCCCCTGGCCCGCAGTCCGAGCGCAGCCGGGGCCGATGCGGGGACTCGCAGCGCGGCCCCTGCGCGGCGTCGTGGTCCCGACCGCACGCGAGCCGCGGGGAGTCGCCGCTGGAGGGGGGCTCGGCGCCCGGCGGGGACTGCAGGTGCGTGGCGACCGTCGGGGGGCAGTGGGCTCTGAGAGCGGCGGCCGCCGCGGCCGGGCAGGGCGGTCCTGCTGCGGCCCGGCCCCGGGGGCGCGGGGGTCCGGAGACAGAAGGGGCGTCCCGGGGCGGGGGGGGCCCTGCCGAACGCCGGGGCGGTGCGCGTGGCCGCGTCCTCCCGCCCCCTTCGAAGGCCGGCCCGAGCGGGGGTCGGGAGCCCGCGCCCCCTCCGCCTGCGGACGGTCGTGGGGAGCGGTCGCGGGGAGCGTGCGCGTCGCGGAGGTGCCCAGGCGCCGGCCGCGGCAGGAGCCGTGTCGACGCCCGGGGGTCCCTGCGTGACTCCGCGGGTGCGTGTGTGCAGGTGTGTGCGCGCGCGCGCTGGCCCATCCCCGGCCCCCGGGTAAATAAGTGAGAGGTTCGGGTCAGTAGGAGGGAGGCGAGGGTTCAGGGGGAAAAGGAACGCGAGATGAAAGCAGCAGGATGTGGTGTCGAGTGAGTTAACAAGCCTCGGCGCAGAGAGGAGGGGTGGGTTTAGGCGAAATGAGGGCTCAAAGTAGGCCAGGTCTGCCCGGAAGGCCCCTTCTGGATCGCCCTTCCCTTCCTCCCTCCCGTGGTCGCTGCATCTTCTCGTCCACACTCTCCCTCCTGCCCTGGACCACTGGTAAGGCGCTGGTTCCCAGAGCTTGTTAGAGCACGCATGCCCCGGGCCCCAGGCCCAGCTTTGGGAAGGGGGGCGGGGGGGGGCGGGGGAGAGTCTGGAATCTGTATTTTTCTAAAATTTGGATAAGCTCCTTCAGTGATGCCCTGGACCCGTTGCTGGGGAGCCCTGTGCGATGTGGAAAGGAGACTTGAGCGGCCGCAGGGGTCTTGCTGTGTGACCTTGAGCATCTTCTGTCCCTCCCCCAGCCCACTGCCCTATCTGTGAAATGGGCTCTAATAGCGCCCCCCCCCCCCGGGGGCGGGGGCCGTGGGGAAATTCCATGAGAAAAGTGTGATGAGACTAGCTGCACATGGGAGCTGTTTCCTGCGCGTTTGCAGAACAGGAGTATGGAGATCAGGGGGGCTTCCCTGCTTCCTCAGCTCCCCACCGTGGTGCGGGTCCAGGAAGACCAGAAGGTTTCCAATGGTCAAGCTCTCTTTTCCTGAATACCCTCTCTTTTCAGGATACCCTTCCTTGCTTTTTGAAGCATAAGCTGCCAGGACTGTAGGGACAGGCAGGCTTGGGGGTCTCTGTATGCTGGGCCTCGTTGGGATTTTAAGCGTCATCTCCCCCACCTCCCTCCACACACCTCCAGCTTAAGAGGGAGATGATTATCTTCTCTCCCCGAGCTGTAATGGAAGCAGACCACCTCGGCCTCCCCTTCCTCGTTCCCATGCTGCTCTCTTTGTTTCTTTCAAGAGGAATCAGTGGAAGCTAAGTGGTGGTACTAGGTGAAAAGCATGTTTGGGGTTACTGGAGGGGTAATGATGATGAGGCTCCCCACACTGATCAGGGGCCTCTTGGCTGAGAAGTGGCAGAGGAGGAGAGCCAGAAGCCCCCAGTAGCCTCTTGGCTTGGACAGCCTAGAAGCCCCAGCTTGGATTCACCTAAGCTCCCCAGCTTTTGTTCCAAGAGGCTCACCCCAGTGGGCTGACCTAGCCGGCCCTGTGGGATCCCCGTGAACCAAAAGTGTTGTTTGCCTCAGCTGTGGGTGGGCTGAAGGCCTGGATCAGCTTCTTAAGAGAGGAAGCTTCTAGAGGGGCCAGAGAGTGATGAGCAGTCCCTCAGGGGAGAGGGGCTAAGTTTGATTTTTGAGGCTCTGGCATAGATGTGTGTGGGAGGGAACGAAGGAAGGGTTACATCTGACTTGGGCCCAAAGGGAAGATGAGACGTCCCTAGAGCAACCACGTATGACATATTAGGATATTCCATAGATTTGAAGACATACATATTTTCACATTTTAACGACTCGGAAATCAAGATGCATCTATCATCTATGGCATCTTACCATTATAACAGACAACAATATTTCTTTCTTGGTGGCGCACAGAATAATGACTTTGGGGACATGAGTGGTGGCCCGCCACGGGTCTTTTCGGTTTGCTTCCAGGCTCGCGGCTGGGCTCTGGATAACGGGGGGTTTCAGTTAGGTGCCTTCTGGATAAGGGAGATAGAGCTGTAGCAAGGTGGAGGCTGGGGGCTGAGGGATAGGACGCAGTGGGTCACTGGTGGCACAGAGCTGGCGCTGGGTCCTTCTTGGGTCTGGTGGGTCTACCAGTTGGGGTACTAGGCTCCAGCCTTATCCCAGCTCCCAGCTCAGCCTTGCTCCTGTTGCCATGGTCATGCAAGGCGACAAATCGAAGCAAGAGTTTTGACTGTGAACCCTTTAGAGCTGCCACCACCCCCTGGAGAAGGCCCATACCCCTTGGCATGGCTAGCTGGGCCTCCCGCCAGCCAGCTCAGGGCCATTGTGCTGCTGTCCCTCCGGAAGCTTGGGCAAACCCCAGTGCCTTTGCACCTGCTATTTCTTCCCTCACCTTGCCATTCCCTTCCTCTACTGCCCAGTGGACTGTGACTCCATCCCCCCGCCCCCGCCGCCCCTGTTCAAACCTCATCATCTTTGAAGTCTTTTCCAACCACCCCCTCCCCACTCCCCGGCCCTGACCACTCCCCCTGTCAGCACACCTTGTGTGTCCTCCTGCATTAGCACTGACCACTCTGGCCTGCAGGGTCCGACCAGCAAAGTGTTGGCTTGCTCACCTGAGCCACCTGATGCTCTGTGTGGCTGTTCAGCTCTCACCATAACCCCCCGAGCCAGGATGTCGGAGGCAAGAAATCCATGCACGCCAACAGTGGGAGTTGCCGCCTGCAGGAGGGTGGGGTCAGGAGGGAGGGGTGTGCTTTTCATTTTCGTGTCCTCTGGAGTCCTCTAGCTGCTGTTGTTGACCTAGGCAAATGAGGCTGTGTGGTTTCCTTGTTGGGGGCAGGGGCTGGGGCGTCAGGGCTGAAGGCGGCGTCTGGGCTTCTGCCTCTCTTGGAGTTGGTTGGCCTTGTTTCTGCGGGTCTCCTGCGCTGCTAGGCATGTGACCTTGGTTGCGTGCGCGCACATCCCCGGGGGTGTCCGTTCTCACCTGCGGGGAGGTATGTAACAGGTGCTCTCTGCAGTCCCTTCCTGAGCTCCCGCCTTCCCTTCACTGGCTCAGCACTTTCTGCGGAACACCTTCCCTGTCCCGGGCACGTGCTGGGCTCCCTCCCTCCCTCCTGAGCAACACAGACAGTGTTCCTGCCCTCATGAGATTGGTCAGGCGGGCGAGACACTAGACCCACACACATCCCATTTCATCACACTGGTGAGATTTAGCGGGGGCCTGTGATTTTACACAAAGGGAGCTCCATATAGCTTGGAGGGTGAAGGAAAGGCTTCCCTAGCCAAATCCTATTCACGGTGAGACTTGAGAGATGCAAGACAGAAAGAAACAGCAATGCCGATCGTAGTAATCCCTGCCATCAGGCAGGTAGCTCGCCCAGTGTGTGGCGTGGACCAGGGGCTCAGGCCCTTGGAGGCCATCAGTTCTATTAGCGGGGTTCCCCTTTTCCTTGGCACTGATCATCAGCAGGGAGCATGCGGGCTCCTGGCAGGAGGCCCCCAGCTTCGAAGGGAGGCCCTGTGCCACACTGTCTGCTGAGCCTTCATTCTGTCCCTTTCCGGAGCAGCTGCCCTTACAGGGTTAAGAAACGCTGGTTTTCTATCATCCGGTCAATGCGCCCGCCCCCCCCACCACATCCTTCTCCATCCAGAGCTGTCCTCCCAGAACCACGAAGTCCGCGTGGGCGCTTGGGGTCTGAGTGTCTGTGCCTGAATGGCCACGTGGTTGGGACTCTTGGCACGAGGCACATGGTCACAGAGCCACGTCCACGCAGCTGGGCTGGGGCGGCCCACCTCCTCGGTGTGTTCTTCTGGGTTAGATCACGTCTGCACCTACAGCTCTTCCTTGATAATGGAGATGGTAGATTTTCTACCACCGCCCCCCGCCCCCGCCCCGGGCAGAAAAAAGGCACACGTGTGCATACACACATATACATGATTTCTCTCCCTCTCTCTTTCAGAGTTTTGCGTAAAAGGTCAGGGTTGGGACGCCTGGGTGGCTCAGTCAGTTAAGCGACTGTCTTCAGCTCAGGTCATGATCTCGGGGTCCTGGGATCGAGCCCCACGTCGGGCTCCTTGCTCAGCCGGGAGCCTGCTTCTCCCTCTGCCTGTCGCTCCCCCTGCTTGTACTCTCTCTCTCTGACAAATAAATAAATAAAATCTTTAAAAAACAAAAAAAGTGTGTGTGTGGGGGGGTGGGCGCAGGGGATGAGCTCCCTGACCACTCACGGAGCCCCCATCCTCCATGCTTACGGTTTCTGGATTTCTCATCAAGTCTTGAATTCGGGCCATTTTCAAGATGACGTAAAAGCGTTACTTTTGCTCGTGGCGTCCTTACTAGAAACCCTCTGCTCCGTCCCAGCACTGCTCTTTCTTTGCCACAGATGCTCCCAGCTCCCCGAGCGCCCAGGGACCAGCCTGAGCCCGGGGCCTTGTATTTCTGATACAGGGGCCCAGTCAGGTGCCACATGTGAAGGAGGTTTTCTTCAGTTACTCATGACGAAGGAGTTTTAGAAGCACGAATGGAAGTGAAGTCTGTCGAATAGTTCTGTCGGCATCTTACCAGGAGATTCTTGCATCCTTTTTGGCCTTGCCATAGATTTATGTGACAGATGATATCTTTAGCTTCCTTGGATTGAGCCCGTCCTGCATTTCTAGAACAAACTCCGTTTGGTCAAGGCGTTTTATTCTTTAAAAGCAGTGCCAGGTTTGACGTGCTCGGAACCTCTTTCGGATTTTTCGCATCCTTTCTCGTAAGTAAGGTCGGCCCGCGTGTTGCTTTTCTGTCTTGCTGTTGTCGGGTGCTACCTCAGTGCTCCCCAGCTGGGCGTCCCCTTTAATTCTTGGCCTCCAGCAGTCAGCCGCGAATTCCCACGAGTCCTTGCTTCCCACGCCCTTGGGCGACCAGATGGCCCCAGTTCGGCTCCAGGTTCCAGGTGCTGCGTCTGGTGAGGATGCTGATAAACCACGTCATACACGACACAGGTCGCCAAGACGGTGATGACATCATGCCAAAGGACCGAAGAAGCAGAGAGGTTTTCCTCCTCTAAGAAGAAGAGGGCACCAGGGACAAGCGGTGTCTATCTCCAGATGTTTGAAGGGAAAAGGCGAAGGCTGCCTGCTCTGTGAGGATCATTCTCCAGGAAGGAAAAAACAGGACCTAAATAGGCTGCAAGCTTGCTACAAGGAAGATCGTGGACAAATTCAGAACAGATCAACAATGGACTGGGTGGCCTTGTGGTAATGAGTTCCCCGTTGGGGGAAGCATTCAGGGGAAATACATGTCATATGTAGACGTGATTGTCGTGAGAATGGAGGCCACGGCTGCTCCATTCCCAGGTCTCTAGTTCTCCAAATCATAGTGGCCACGTCTGACTGGTTGTATACAAATCGGTTGTTCTGAGAACGGAATTTGAATTTAAGGAGTTCGGTGGCCTTGAATAAACAAATCCCGAAGCTGGCCGGTTCCCCCCGCCAAAACCCACAGCCTGTTCCTCTGGAGTGGGGGTGCTTTGGTGGTCAGAAAAGTGTTGCCATCCAGGGCAGGAGACCCCAGGACCCTCGCCCACATCCTGTGCTGGAGCGTGGGCTTTTGTGGGGGGCTCTCTTGTTCTTGGCTCCTTCCAGCCCCTGCTGAGGGACACGCATCGAGCCCCACTTTGAGGATCACCTTCCCGGGCGGCTATCCGAGACCCGCTATCAGGGCCAGCCTGCCCAACCTCCCGGTGTTGGACCTGGGGATTAATGGCCTCTTATTGTGGGGTTTTGGGAGCCAGTGTTTCATAGATCTTTGTGTTTTGCATTCACTTCTGTACTGACATCTCGGGAGTTGTGTTCTGAGAAGACAAAGTCAGAGTTTTCCTTGGCCTGCTATCGCGCTTGAGGGAACCCCGGGGCCTGCAGCCTGATGTTCAGACCACGGGGTGGGGGTGGGAGGTGACAGGTCCTCGTCCCAGCCTCTGTCCCCGGGTCGCCCGCTCATCCCTCCCAGCCCCTTCCCTCCTGGATCAAAGGGGCCCAGCCCGTAAGTTGCCCCATCTGCTCTCCGAGTGTGGACTTAGAGGAGCTGCTCCTTCCCTCATGGCACTTGTCTTAATGGCAGGACTCCTGGCGGCTGCCAGGTTCAGACCCCAGGGGTGCCATGCCTCCTGCCACCCAGCCCTCTGTCTATAGGACAGCTCCCTCCAAGGTCACTGGTGGCTCCGTAACGGCGAATTCCGGTGGCCTCCTCCTACCTGGTATGTCTCTTGGGGTTTCCCAGGCCTCCGATGCCCGCAGCTCCCCTGGGGCTTTCTCTCTTCCCACCCACCCCTCCTCTTCCAGCCGTCCCGGGGTACATCTCTGTCCCTGTCCCACACCCGCGTCTCCAAGCCCATGCCTGCCGTTTGCACCATTTCGACTTCAGCCCCTGTCGGGAGCCCGGCTCCTCACCCACAGAGCGGGCTTCCGCTGCGGACTTCCCCATTCTTGTCTCTGGTGACAACAACCTCCCAGACGTGAAACCTTGGAGTCACCTCTGGGTCCTCCCTCCATCTCCCCGCTCCCCAGCCATGTCATAGCGCCGCCTTGCCCGGGGTCCTGGCTTCTCTCACTTCCCCACCGCGCCTGCTGCTCGCCATTCAGCTTTTGTCACCGTGAGCCCGGCCGGCGGCCTTCCTTGCTTCGGCAGCAGGCTCTTCCTGCGAAAACCCCTTTGTCACCGTGCTCGGAAGCTTCTGGAAGCCTCTGGTGACGCCCTGCCTCCCAGGGAAAGCCCAGAGTCCTTGGCTTCCCATTCAGGTGTCAACGCCGAGTCCGACTCTTGGAGTCTTTTCCCTGAACGCTCACCCCTCCTCCAGCCAGGCTGCCTGCCTCAGTTTCTCCAGGGCCTAACATGTGCTCTTGCCTCTCTCCTCCCTCCTCCCGATGAGGAGACTCCCCAGCCGTCGTGTTCAGCCCCTTCTCCCCAATGCCCAGCGGGGCCAGACTTTGGCGGCGCTCAGTCCGTGTTGGCCGGTTGAGCCTCCATAGGGAGGAAGCCCGGGGCCCCAGCCTCGGATGGCAGGTGATTGACCGCCCCCCCCATCTGAGATCTCGCGGGGTTCAGTCATCCCCCAGCTCAGGAACTGCACCCTCCAGGCACCTCAGTGGATTCTGTGGGCATCCGAAGGAGCACCAAAATCCTGTGTCTTTGCCTTCCTGGACAGGACAAGGCACATGTCTCCCCCTCCCCATCATGGGGTCCCTCCAGGCCCCAGGGGCCCCTGGCCAATTCCACATGCTGAGAGCCCACTCCTGGGGAACCCTCGTGCCACCCTCCAGGTGAGTCAGCTTTAAGACGAGCAGTTCTGTAAGTCTGATGGTGGGGAAGCCCGGGCAGCCGGCCCCAGACTGATGGCTGCTTCTATACAGGGACCTGGGGAAGTAAAGTGTCTGTTTGCAACACGATGTTTACAAGGCAGAGGGGCTTCCTGTCCTGCCTACCCGGCAGGCTGTGGGGCAATCAGGAGCCGTGTTTTTAGGCGGGAGCGGGACAAAGAAATGCTTGGAGGATTTCTGGGGATTCTGCAAACATCGCCAGGGGTGCCCGGCCATGCTGACCCTGGGGGAGGCCAAGGGAGGCATAGAACTCCCTTGGGGGTTTTTAAATTGGGAGAAAGTAAAGTACTACCATTAAGTATTGTTAGTTTGCATATTGCCCTTTCCAGCTTACAAAGCATTGTTCCCGAACGTGACGCTACTAGTCAAGTGGGCACCCTTTAGAGCAAAGGGAGATTCCCTTCGGTCACTCCCAAGCAGGGCAATGGCCAGGGTAAGCGTGGATGAGGTTTGGGTTTTTTTTCCCCTTCCTTCCCCCACCTTTTGAATGGCAGTAATGCTTTGGGGAGGAAAGAGGGCTTTCTGGGAAGGAGAGAGCACTGGGAAAGATTACCTAGGAGAGAGAACCCTCTCATCCTGATTCCTCCAGCATAGACAGTGACACCATTCTCTGTGCCCCCTGAGAAACGGGCCAAGGGGGCTGAGCCTGGCTTCCCCACCTCTTCCAACATCTGTGGCAGTGGCCCTGGGCTCCCCCTGGCAGCCTGGGACCACCCATAGAAGAGCACAAGCTTGTGTCCAGGATCCCCTGCTATCCCTGCGACCCGACAGCAGCGTCTGGACAGGTCTGGTAAAGCACCTTGGGCTCTGGTGGCCCTGGGGACAGGAATACTCTAGGGTTCCCTCTGTAGCAAGCGGGTGATCTAAAGATGGGGCTCACCGTCGCCACCTGACTTTTCATGCCCCGAGGTGGTTTTCTGCGGTGAATTCTTCCTCTGAACCCGTTAGAGGAAGATAGAGATGAGCTGCCCAGCTGCAGGGCAGAAGTGCAGAGGACTCCTGTGACGTCACATCAGCCTGCGGGTCCTGGTGTGATAATATTGGTTTGGGTTTAAGGTGCTCTAAGATGCAGAGGAAGGACAAAAAGCAAGGGCATGACTTTTTAAAGAGATTGGTCATAAAACCCCTTATGTTAGGCAGAAGTTGGCTGAGGGAGGTGATTTGAGGAGGTGGCCTTGGGGAAGGACTGGCCTTGGGTGGCATCCAGAAAACACATTTCTGAGCTAGTGATGCTAAGATACTCAGGCCTATGGCGTGCAATCTGTGTGGGGTTGGGAGAGGAGGCTGTTCTAGAAGGTTCCCGAGTCAGCTGGAAAAACAAGGTGCTGAGGACTTGTAGGAGTTGGCAGAAGCGAGCCTTCGAGACTATGGCCATGTGTTGGAGGCCGTGGATAAAGAAGGAGGTGCCACCCATTCTTCATTCTCCTGTTCTCCTGCCTCTGGCCCAAGGCAGCCTGTTGTCATGGTCCAGCATCATCCCGAGGTGGATGGAGAACGCCCCTTCTTGGACCAACGCTCCGTTCTGCTGGCTCCCCATCAAGGCTCCTGTATGGGGACTGTTAAAGAGATTGGGTTGGTACAGTCCCACCTCGGGTCCAGAGCTCAACCCCTCGGAGTCCAGTTTCCCCCCTTCTCCTCCCCATTCAGTGTTTTTGAAGATCAGGGATTACTTCTCACTGCCTGTTACTCCTACAACCTGCCTAGTGGATGGAGGCGGCAATAGGATAATCTTTTTTTTTTTTAAATAAAGACTTAATTCTTTTTTTTTTTTTTAAAGATTTTATTTATTTGACACAGAGGGACACAGTGAGAGAGGGAACACAAGCAGGGGGAGCGGGAGAGGGAGAAGCAGGCTTCCCGCGGAGCAGGGAGCCTGATGTGGGGCTCGATCCCAGGACCCTGGGACCATGACCCGAGCAGAAGGCAGACGCTTAAAGACAGCCACCCAGGCGCCCCTAAAGACTTAATTCTTGAGAGCAATTTCAGGTTTGCAACAAAATTGGGAGGAAGGTGCAGAGATTTCCTGTACACGTCCCCTCCCTCCAACACATGCATAGCCTCCTTTGTTCTCAGCATCATCCACCAGAATGGTACATTTTTAACCAAGGATGAACCTATATTGACACATCATAGTCACGCCGAATGCATAGTTTACCTCAGGGTTCACGCCTGGTGTTGGGCATTCTGTGAGTTTTGGTAAACGTATAGTGACCCATAGCCATCCTTGTACTATTATACAGAGCATTTTGAATGTCCTAGAATTCCTCTGTGCCCTGCCCGTTCCTTTCTTCTGTTTCCGCCACCCTGGGCAATCACTGATCTTTATTGTCTTCATAGCTTTGCCTTGGGGACGTAATTGTTCACAAAACTATGTGATCTTGTTTCAGGAAGACAAGCTCTGTTAATGCCTAGACTGTATTTGCGTGGTCCCGGCTACCCAACCAGCAGGAGATTATCTCGAATTCAGTTATCAAAACTGTCCCTCTTGACTTGAATTGCTTCAGTACTAGCTGGCCAACCCAGTTCACTCCAAAGGATGTCTGACCTTTACATAAGTCAGTCCCTGCTCCTGCACCCCCAGAGTGGGATACACAGAGATGGGCTCGCCGTAGAGAAGCTGCATGCTGCTTTTCTGGGAGTATGACTTCATCTTCTGTGGTGTGCCTCCTTAAAGGGGAATGTGGGGGCACGCTCTGTGGTCTCTAAGGTCAGATCATAAAACCTACTCCACCAGTTTGGGGAAAATCCTACCAGCTGTATCAAAATGACATAGTAAGAACCCAAACAAAAATCTAATTTTGCTTCTTAGACAACTCAGTATTGACTGAACTGTATTGTATCAGACAGACAGCATGGTGGTGGCGTAAAGAAGACAGCTTCGTAGGTTGGGAACCTGTGCTCCTTCTATCTTGATCTGCCTGCCTGAACATGTGGCTTTCATCTTGTGGTGCATAATGGCTGCCTAGGAATGGCCATCATATCTGCATTCCAGCTAGCAAGAGGAGGAAAGAGAAGGAAGGAGGCATGCCTCTTCCTTTCAAAGGCATGATGTGGAAATTGCACTCATCAATATCTACCTCTATTCCGATGGCCAGAGGATAGCCACATGGCCACACTTGACTACAAGACAATCTGGGAAATGTAATCTAAGATTTCTAAACATTATATTATTATAGAAGAAAGGAGAATGGATGTAGGAGGACAATTAGGAGAGTCTCATCCACGTTTGGACTCCACTAGTCTGAGGTCTTTCTGAATCCTCACTGTCATACAAAGGTTCTTTATCCCTTCTGATGTGTGGCAAGTGTGCTTTCTGAGCTGTGTTGGAAACCCTTAAAATTCAGATGGCATTCTCTATCGAAAGCTGGAATCTACCCTAATGTCCGTCTACAGTTGAAGGGTAGACACAACATGGCATACACATGCGATGGAATATTATTTAGCCTCAAAAAGGAGTAAAATTCTGACATGTTCCAATATAGGTGAACCCTAAAGACTTTATGTGACGCGAAATGAGCCAGCTGCAAAAGGACAAATAGGGCATGGTTCCCTGTATATGAGGAACCCAGAGCTGTCAAACTCATAGGGACAGCAAGAAGACCAGTGATTACCAGGGGCTGGGGGATAGGAAGAGGGGCTTGGGGAGTTAGCATTTCTTGGGTGTGGAGTGTCAGTTCGGGAAGATGAAGAAGTTCTGGAGATGGATGGTGGTGGTGCCTATGCGGTGTATTGAGAAATGGCATGCTTTAAAGGGCCAACAGCTGAGTTCTGATGAAGATCCTTGACATCCTTTTAGCTGACACCCTTTAGCTGACACCACTATTAAGCCAGCGGTGAATCCCTCTGTCTGTGTCCTTCTTCAGCTCTCACTTTTCCACGTTCTCATGAGGCTCTAGCAGGACTCGCTCAAATCCAGAGATGCTATTTTCGTGCATTTTCTTGTACTACTGTTCATGAGGCCATTCCAGCCCCTGGTGACCCCCAGGTCCTTTCATGAGCGTTCTCAAACTGCTTTTAATGGCATACAGAGAACTCTGCCAGGGTTCTGGCCGGCTCAGAGACTGTAGCTCCCAAGATCCTACGCTTTTGATATCCTCTAAAATTGAGACAGCCCTTTCTAGTGTCCGTCTCTGTCTTTGTCTGTCTGTCTCGCTCTCCAGATCTCTCTTGTACATCTTTCATTTACTCCAGTTCTTCAAAGATGATCAGTAGCAGTCCCCGTTCATAAACTCTGGTTTCCTTATGACTTGGGGATGTATTTATGCTCATCTGCAACTCTCAGCTCCTTTTAAGCAGCAAACTCTCTATTTGACTTCAGAGCCCTCTGGGGCGGCTGTCTGTCCCCTGGTTTCCCCCTCACCCCCTTGTTGGTGTGATCTTCTGAATCCCAAGGCTGATGTGTTATGCACCGGTTGAAAGTTCAGCAATGGCCACACAAGGCTCTTGAATAAACCCTTAACACTTAGCCTGCTATCCAAGGCCATTCCCTTCTGCCACCCCAGCCCATGAAGCAAAATTTCCCAGTGTGCCCTGTGTCACACTTTATCCTGCAGTGGAGCTGATCACCTGCCCTTCCCTAAAGGAATCATGCTTTCTCATGCCTGTTGCCTCTGTCCATCTTCCCACTGCTGTGCCTGAATCCCACCTCCGTCCATCTTCCCACT